>NW_028186978.1:4391422-4444304 GCF_003343005.1 Rhea americana
AGGGAATATACTGATAACTAGCTAAAGTTCATTGCAAGATCCAGTTTATTTTTGGAGAGGAAGTGCATCTCTTCTCTCATTATCAAAGTCAAGCAGAACAGCACAAGCTTTCCCTGTATCCTTCATATATTYAAACACTTTTAAACAAAGGGATGCAAGCAACCCTTTAGAAATTAGAAGACGAGGTATGTTTGCTTTCGATTTTTCTGTGAGGTTACCRGTTACAACTATAGTCACACCAGTAAAAGTACGAGCTGGCCTACACATACTTTAGACTGAATGCACATAGTCTTATCTCGGTAGCACATAGTCTAGCTCTCACATGGGTGGGAGACGTTCTGGAAATCTTTATGGGGATCCTAGTCCAAGTCAAGTAATTGTGGTTAAAGGCTAGGCCAAGTAAAAGAAACAACTGGAAAGATTTAACTGTTCCCTTCTTTGCTGATAGGCAAGAATTTAAAAAAGAGAGAAAAGAGAGAGAGAATTAATGACACAAACTAAGGACTGAACTGACAGCATCACTCCATCCCATCACTCCATCCTGCAAAGACTCTAAAACTTCTAGAACTTCTTGGAGCCTGTGGAAACATTGTTCTTTTCTCAGCGAGCAAATGAAGAAGTTCAGGAAGAAAAAAATCCAGTTAAGAGCAGGAGAGGGAGAAGGAGGGTGTTCAGCAAGCATGTTTGCAGCAGAGCAAGGCACTGGGGAGCCTCCCAAGCCCCCAAGAGCCAGGGGAGCCTTGTGAAAAGTTTGCTGCAAACAAGAAAGCCACGTGAGCTGCCTGAAACCACACCTAAAAGSAAAGCTACATATTGCAAGGACACCAGGTAAAGGAAAATTTGCTAATTATCTCTTTTGTGTTCTCTCTGATCTAGTACCTTTGAGTTTCTTCATCTTAAATAATGGGTTGTTCTATTTTATACTCTAATGAAATCTGGCTTCTTGAGTTTAAATGCCTTGTGAGTCATCTATCTTCACTTTAAGTGATTCATCTCAAAGCCTTGCCAAATCTGTGTCCTGTCACCAGATACATCAGGGTAACTTTTTGAATCCTTTCTCGCTAGGATCAGAGTGGCATCTTACAGTATTAGAGTACAGTCCCTTGAACACTGACAGTGCTAGAGGTAGCTAAAGAATGAAATCCTACTCTGCTTTCTTACTTTTAGATGCATGAGCTCTATCATACTGAGATGAAAGACATCTGTATTTTTTTCTGATTAGCTGCAAACATACATGTAAAAATTCTGTGGTCTGAGCCAATTCTTACTTGGAGTAGAGGGAGACTTGTTCCAAATGGTAGGCTTTCCACTAGTATAGTCACAAAATTTTCTGGCTAGGAAAGCCATGTGGTGCATATTAGGGGAAACTGTGCACGTTCGCTGCTTGAAGTCGCTCCCCCAATTCTGCACAGCAGAAGGGCCATTTGTCTGGGATATCCAGGTGTCAAGCAGTTTGATTACATCTTCCACTTTAATCTGCTCTCCCTAAGGTCTAGGTGTCTTAATTAAATCATTGCATGGAGGGCACTAAAACTTCCTACATATCCTCATCTTCCCCACAAGTATCAAGGCTGCCTAACACTTGAATTCATTTCATCTCATTCCCAACAAGCACACAGAACTGTATATACATAATAAAAGACTTTCCGCAAACGACCACTCTTCTCCTGTAAAATAGAAAAAATGGCACACATATCTAAACACTTGGTTATCTCATCATCACTACAAAATTAAGGAGTGTGTGCATACACTGTTTATACAGAATGTGTATGTGTGTATATATGCATACACATAACATATCATAATACATTGTAAGATGAATAGGGAACAATTTTTCTCTTTCTAGTAAAAGCCTGTCTAAATGGATTAATCCATACAGTTATTACCTTCTTGGAGCCCAAACAGAAGGACAGAAAGGCTTTATTTTTTCTRTCAGCCTGAGATGGAGATGAGAATCCATGTTTTCAAAGATCAGGCTAGCTTGTTGCAACACATSAAAAATCACACCTTTAACACAGTGTTGCAAGCCCTAAAAAGAGATGCATGGTCATAAAGTATCAAGGACGAAGGAATTTTTTGGATTAGACATACATCTAGTCCACCAAARAAAACCTTCACTGAAAATACTGCTCCGTGGGTCTTATTATCCCAGATGTGAAATGCTTAGTCTCTTACACAAGAAATGGCATTACCAGTAGCAAAATTCCATTCTGCAGACAGATTGCCAAGAAACCAGAAACAAATTGCTTCAACAATACCATAAAAGTGCTGTACAGGCAATCCTGGGGCTTCCACGGGAGTGCTGGGCATATGTCTGCAGCACAGCAAAACATTTCCCAAGTGCTGCATCTGCAGACCAAGGATTGCTGGAGTGTCACAGCGAGATAATTGAAATGAGTGCTGCAAAGGGACACTGCAGTCCACCAGTGAGCCCAATCAGTGCTAGAAAGATTGCAGCTACTTAATGTGGCAGCAAATTATTTAGGTTACCTGCTGCGACAACAAACTTTCAAAGAAGATAAACCTAACACTGACGGTGAATCTCAGATGTTTCTGCAGGATACACAATAGACATCTTTCTTTGTAACTAGGATTTCTCAGTTCAGGTTCATCAAGGAGATGTATCTCGCAAACCCTCAGAATGCTGATATATCAATATTATATATAATATAATAAAATATATAATAAATATACATATATGATAAATATAYAACATAAGTATTTTGAAAATTCAACACACATATCATCTTTCCATTCAGACCTAAAGGGTTTTCAATAAACTCCATATTTTCAAGTACATATTTCCTTGATGTTAGTCAAAAGGTGCGTCTGCATGATATATGGTATAAAGCATCTCTCTTGATTTAACCCACCACCATACTTCGGATCACATCACGGAGCAATCTTAGAGTATATAGACAGGTTTCCTTTTAAATGGAAATGAAGTGCAAATATCTGTTCTAGAAGTACTCTTTACATCCAGCAGCTGCCAGGAATTCAGTCCAGGGGATTGCACTACAGCTTATACAAAATAAAATCCCTTTCAATTCATATAGCGTAGACATTGGCTCTGCAACACTATTTCTCTACAGATAAACTCCTTTTGGGCTGCACTGCCAAAGATGTGCAAAATTAAAAAAAAAAAAACAAACAAACTTTGCTTCCATTCATCATTTTTTCCATGTTTGAAAAAAATATATTTTTAAGGCTAGATAAGGGCTGTTTGTCATTTCTTCTTCCTTCTTCCCCACATTGCTGGGTGTACAGTTACTGATAACTGGAAAAGTAATATCTCTAGTTAGTACCTGCTAAGACAGCGCTGAAGTTTGGACCAGACACTACTAGGAGAGCCTGAATTCTGTGTTCAACTATGCACAGGAGAACTGCTTCTCAAAGCTACATCCTGATGAGTGAGTTATATTAGTACCGATAAATGAGGATAATACCATCAAAACACACAGACTGTGACAAATCATTTTTGGAGTTTGGGTTTTTTGTTATTTTTTGTGGTTGGGTTGGTTCCACTTTTTTAAGGCAGAAGCATTATTGAATTGATTCTGTACTTGTATTTTCATACAATCAGCATTTTCATGGGTCAATTTCACCAAATTTTGGGAAGATGAATTTTAAGATAAATAGGCATGTTTTAAAGATATGTTTGAGTAACTATCAGGTAGTATAAACTTCTGTCATTTACCTTATCACTGGTTATAAGAATTCCTTCTTATATTACAGTTTTCTTCTATGAAAAGAACACAGAAAGGATAGTTTTTTCAGTAATTTTTACAAGGTGCAGTAATTTGTACCCTTCCGATTACTGAGTTTGGTAAAATACATTGTTTTTTTTTTTTTCTTTTAAATGCCCATGATCCTTGAGAGTTTTGATCCTAACGTATTCAGTGTTAGAGACACCAGCAAATTACCTAAGGGCTATTTTGCTGGAGATTTAATGTGCAGATACAGCAACAGTGGCTAACAATATAAAGTCAGGTAAGAAAAAGAAAAGCAGTATCACAGGATGGTCAGCGAGGAGTGAATTTTCCAGATGCAACAAGAGTCACGTGGACTAATAGCTTACCCCTTCCCTGCATGCCAAGGCATAGCCACAGTTGACAGCAGACTAGGGTCTCCACAGCTGTCTGAGCTAATTCCTTCTCTTTAAACCTGAGTAGTAAAAAAAAGCACATATTRTCATCTAATGTCAGTTTATTCTGATTTCTTGGTGGTTTCCAGTGACATAATCATTCCCTAATATCTGTTTTTAAGCGGAAATTAGATTACAGCCAAGTTGTATCTATTTATGGTGAACCCTGAATTGGCTTTTCCAATTTATGCTGCTTTTTATCTCTTGGCTGATCTCTTAAAACTCCTTTAACTTAATTGCAGTATGTTTTGCAGATGCAAAACCTACAAACACAGATGTGGAAAACTTTTATTTCATAATATCTCAAACATCTTTAAAACAACTAACGTACATTAACCACTGCTAATTTTATTCCCAGTAGATTGAGAGTTTTGCATTTCAGAAAATCCCAAGTCTCTACATAACAATACAATTGTGCTTGAGAACTAAGATAATATATAACAATTCTTAAACATGAGACTAATCTTCAAAGCTGTGCAAGTCTTCAGTGAGAAAATGTTAATCCATTATTATATTCTAAAGAAAAGAACATATTTAAACCAAAGACTCAGAAAGCACCCAGAATACCCACTGGCAAACTAATTTATACTATCAATTTCATCCATGCCAAACTTTTTCTCAGAAATATTTCTCTTCTCACAGTATGATTTTTATGTTATTGTTAGAAAGAATTTTGTAAGGTGAAACATGTAACATTTTCAGAGTTAAAGCAAGCACACTATATTTTATACAAACAGAATAATTCTGACAGACYGACACCAAATTTCATACTGTCAGTTACCCCACTTAGAAAACCTGAGTTTTGCCTAATTCTTTTTTCTTTTTTTGTACCACTTAAACATGCAAGATGCTGAGCRGCCTGACACTATCCAGGAAGCACTGGTTCTCATGGTGAAATTTTGACTATGTTAAAGGAAAAAGTTGTGCAAAAACTAAGTAATAAAYAAATTATTCATGTAAAAAGTAACTTGTTCAATGTAAATAAGCACTGAACAGCTGGCTGAGTTAAAACCAAAGCTTTTAGCCCCCTGTCAGAGAGGGAAAATCAGAACAGCTTCAAAAAATTCCGCAGTAAACATCAGAGCATCACAGTTGTTGCTTAAAACTTTTGCTAAAACTCTACTCTCTTGAACAAACTATGCATTCTTGATAAAACCACTTCTTTTAACATATATTCTGAACATATATATGTTCAGAAAGATGTAATTAATTAGTTTCATATTCTCCTTTGAAAAAATCTGCTTGACCATTTGCTTATTCACTTAAGTACCAAACTCATGAAAAGCAACACTCAGCTCTCCATTGACAGAATATAACTGAAGCAGCACAGAGAGTTAAGCACAGTTCTAAAATMTCCAAATTAAAAAGCTGGCTCCTTTCTTGAACCAAAGGACATATCATATTTACTAACWTAGAAACATAAATTAATGCACTGTATTTCTCATACTGATGCTGATATTCCAACTGCTTTGTTATGCTTTCAGTCTAAGAAATATCTAAAGATGTTCACAAGCTTCACTAAAATGCTTACATATAATCTTGTGAACTAAACAAAAGGCCCTGCTCCTTTAAGCTCTTACTTCACATCTATATCATAAAAGAAAGCAACATTCTGGGAGGAGGTTAAATTCCTGTGCGTTATATTCTATACAGAAGAATTGTACCCTACCTAATGCTGCAATCTTTCAGCTATAACACCTAGGGCCATGAAAGTCATTGGGAGATTTTTTATTGTCTTTCAGGTAGACAGTGGACAGAAAGCTACCGGTTTCACTCCATTTTGAAGTCAGGCCAGTTTTGTCCATTTATTTTTTTTAAGAGTTAGAGAATAGAGATTTTTAATAYGCATTTTTTTCCTAAATAGCAGATCAGACTGGCAGATTTGACTTTAACCATCTATGTATCTATCTCAGTTACGTAGGCTTCTTTTATATTAGTAAAAAGAGATTGTCAGCCCTAGGAATTCAGACTTTTAACAGCAGTTAACATTAATAGTCTTAAGTATAGAAGACAAATATTTTTTCTGTAGAAAAAAAGTATTAAAAAAGTTACAGAACTAAACTCTTATAAATCAGGAAGACTGGTAGCATAGAGTAAGGGTTTACTGAGAGATGAAATATAGTTTCTGCTGAGCCCATGATGTTTTTGAATTTAATAGAGAGATTTTKTTCCCCAGGATTTCTCTTTGAAAGGATTCTGTAGGTCTTCATTCAGGACCAAGACTGGGAAGCCAGACAGAGAATGGTCATTCTGTGAAAGACATTTCCTGACAGTAACTTGCTCTTTACTGCTCAATCTTAAAAGTCGTGGCTCATTTTCACTCACATAGTACATACATATTACATAATACTACACAAGCGAAACTGAGGAAGAGTTTTAAGAACTCACAAGAGTTCTAATACTCACGAGAGTATCTGGTGCCTTGGATTAACTGTGCTACATTTTGAATATCAATATTTAAGACCTCTGTATTTATTAATTCTTACATGGGAGGCAYCAGGATGGTGCATATGGAGATGTCATTTTTGTCAAATACGGCAGTTGCTGCTTTGGCAGGCTCTGGTTTCACGTCTTGATTTTATTTTGGTGATGAGGCTGGGGTGTAATCTATCCTCCACTCAATCACTTTATTTGGGCATCTTTTACATGTGCAGAGACTTACAAGCAAGATCATACACCACTTATGAGTGCACAGCCTTACATATTTGGCTATTACATATAATAAAAGGCTAGGAGAAACATACTGCTCAGCTAATCATTACTGTGCTCATCTGCTGAGACAGGAACCCACTGAGTCTCTGCCTCTGAGGTTGTCATCTGCCAGGGGGAAGTGCCAGCCTCTGCTGCTTGGTGGCATGGGCTCCTCTCTGACCTTGCTGAGTAACTAAATCCAGACTTAACTCCTCTAAAGGTCTTGATACCCTTTGCCTTATTTAGAAGACTTATCAAAGCTATAGCTAGTAGTATTTACAACACAAAAAGGACTAACATGGGTGGAACATAAGCCAAGAAGGAACGTTTCACTTCAAGATACGATCTTCTTTTAGCGCACAAAATTTTAAAATACTTTTTAATATAGGTTACATTTTAAGATGCTATGCTACAGGAAAGAAGTGTTCAGCTTTGAGGAATTTTGTTCTGGTCTTCTATGCGTCATGCTATTCCTCACCCTGCCTTATACAGCGGAGGAAAACTGTCAATGTGCAGTGAAAGAGACTGATGTCTGCCTCCTTTCTTTCAGACTTTCAATATGACCTGCAAGGACAGAATAGGAAAGTATAATTTCATGATCAGGACCAGTAGAGTACTGCTTAAGAAAGCTGGAGCTGCTGGACGAGTCACTTCAGCTAAGGGTTTTGGATGTACATTATTTTTGAGATGCATGACTTGCAATATTTGTCTAATCTATCCCCGACAGTGTTTGAAATCTAACTCTTGTTTCCTTGCCACTTCAGTAAAATTGCTTCCCATCCTAAGCAACATATGTGTCATCTAGGGGGATTATTGAGATAACGGTTGAGATAAACTCCCTCCTAACAGTTGTCACATGAAAATCCAATTTTACACCTTAGCCCTGGGCATGCCTAATTGCTCTGTGAGATGGTAGATTTTCAATCAGTCACATGCAGAAAGCTTGTCAGAAGCTTGCAGGAGGCTTGAATAGCTTCAGTTTTCTTAGTGAGACAGCTATTTTAGCTGTTGAACTCCAGTAAATCTTTTATCGGCATTTTTAAACGACGATTTATAATGGCTATGAATATTTTAAGCTTGCTGAAGAACATTGTGGTACAGAGGCCAAGCTAGAATAGATGGGGCTGTGTCCAAACCATTAAACTCCATTAGCCTCCAGGTCAGCAACACCCAAATTCCTCTGGAAATGATGCCCAGAGTGTACTAGTTGACAAAGGCCAAAATCCTGACAGAGACTATTCTGTTTTAAAAGTTTGGATGATTGACTTGGGAATGTCCCCTGGCACTGTTTAATTTACCAGCCTGGAAGAAACCCTTGTACCCAGATATGGACTGACAATTCTCAGGACATCAGAAGATAAATATACTATAGCCAAGTTTCAAACCATTGTACCCAAAAATAGGAAGCGCAAACTTTTCAACTCAAAGTTCATCAGAATTATTTGTAGCATTGCCAAATATAAGCTTTTCTTTCTAGCTTCTTTATCAGAAACCACTTGTTATGTGTAAGTTTTCCATCAGAACTACAATCGCAACAAAAGCCAGTGAAACAGTCTGGAGCAAACACACACAGCATGCAAAATTTTAGCACAAACACTTAAATTTGTTGAAAGCACTAACAATCGGAAACAAAGACTCATAATGGACAGAGTCAAGCAAATTTAATAATAAGCAGTGCTGCAGCTCTGCAATGTACATTGTGAGTCATAAATCAGTCATTTCTGATGATTATATTTCTTAACAACTTTCCTAGGCTACTAAAACTGCAAACATAGGGTGTATCTACACGTCAATAATGCTRTCATTTTATCATAAAGATGAGATCTAAATTGTTTACAAATCCCTTGACTCAYCATTAATAAACAGACTTCAGCTGCAACATCTGGTATTTTCCATTCCCTTGMGATCTGCTTAGATAGATAAATTGATTAACCTTGATGGACCTAGCATGCATTGCCTGCACATGAAATAATAAATTAATGAGTTTCATGTATTCAATTAATTCTGGTTATTATTTCAGCTGTGTCCTTAGGTGCAGCTTTGACTTTTATTCCTCATTATTGACACCTTGAGAAACTTGGTATACAGTGAGTCCAGAATAAAGCAAGCCGAAATAAAAGTGATTTGGCTTGGACTAATCTCCTTAAAAAATCTGCTCAAATCAATGATAACTCAGTGTTACACCCATTCGACACTTTTTTTTTTCCTGTGAATCAACAAAGTAGGAGTGACCACTGGGAATCCAGAATTTTACTAGTCTTAACACCTTATTTTAGCTTTTGCCTGTGTTTATTGTCAGGCCTCATTCTTTCACCTGTGAGGTGATTATGTCTTTTCATTCCCAGTGTGAATCCAGCTTCCATCATACAAGATATTAATGACCTCCCAGCTTGTCTATCACAGCAGGTTTTATGCTAGACTACCTGTATATGCCATTCATATAAATCAAAAAAAAAAGAGGAAATATAAGGAAAAAATCTTATGAAGGTTAAATGTAATATTTGTTAAGGGCCTCTCAAAATTGGAAAGGAAAAAGGTGGAAAAGATGCCAGTTTCTTAACCRTGCCCTCATCTCTTGACATTACAGGGCTCTTTTAATTACATAATTGCTTGTATTTTCCATATTAGTCTAATTTAAATGGAGTCTTAAAAAGCCTCACTATCAGGATGTTTGTTCAAAATTCTGGGGAGCAGGAGGTAGCTTTTTCTTTGTAACTAACTTTCTTGATATCTGGGGRGGCATAGGGAGAGATGCGTAGGAATAACACAGAGTACAGATAAGAAAGAAAGGAGTCATGTTAATACATCCTTTGCTTGACCAAAATTTTCTTTCAGTCTGTGATGGTGCAAATCCACTAAAATGCATTTACACCAAAAATTAATGGAATTAGAGCTGCATCCTTAACACACAAGCTGGGCAAGGTGCAGCAAACAAGCTGAAAAGCTGCACAGGGGGATAGGACTGGTAAAATACATATTTCTTGTTCATTGGGATCTAACATAGTCAACTTGCTAGAATAATTTTATAGGATTAAATGACAAAAAGAATAACAAGGAAAAAGAGTGCATAGCCTTTTATGCTTTCTTTCTGAGTGAAAACAATATGTTTTGCTGGTTACACTATTTAACTATTCCTTACTGTCAGTGTGTGTTATTTATATGAATTGTCATCATAGACATTATGGGAAAGCCAATATGTTTCACAGTAGACACCCAGAAAACATTCCTCCTACCTGAGAATAGCCACAGCCAAACGAAAAATGCATTTCTAAAATTCTGATGACAATTAAGTACAGCGATGTTTCACAAGATACAGCTTTCCAGCTATTGGCAACCCACAAGTCAGGGTATTTTACAATGATACTGTTTACTTTCCTTGATATCCCTTTATAACCATGCTTTTTACTCCTTTTTCTTTTTTCACTCAGCAGTGGAATAACATTAATTCTGCTTTAATTAAAGTTTACCGTTAATATCTTTTCAAGTAGTAATGCCAGAGTGGGTCGCTAGTGTCTGCAAACATACAATTAAAAAAGTGTGAAAAAGAAAGTTAGACCTTTGTTCAAAACAAAATATACCTTTCCCTAATCAGTTGTGCTATCCTGCCAAATGTTCTGCCAAAGTTCTTTCAAACCTGAAGGTCCTACTGAGGCTTATTTATAAATCTATGCAAGTATAGTAATGGTGATATTCAACATAGGAAAACAATTCTTCTAAAAACAATTAGTTTTTAGCTTTCTATTCTTCTAGTTTTTGAAAGACAGTTAAAACCAATTAGACAATTATATAGGACATAACATCCAAGCAGGATGGAGAAAGGCAGATGGGAAGAGAGGGAAAGCCCATCTCCAAGCTCATAATTATTAGAAATAAACTCCCAGGAGTGAATGAATTGTTCCCCAGTTACTCTAAAATAGAGCTGTAAATATAGCAATTGAAAGTTAGCATTTTCATAATCATTTTAAGTAGCTTCATCACACGTTGGAAACAGACACCAATTATAGCTCTGACAATTATCTTTAGCARCCAAGCATGAATAAAGTAAACCTCTCATTTAAATAAACAATTCTTTTTCATATGCAAATAATTAAAATTTTAGTTTCTTGCATTTGTTTCTGAAATGTGAGCATGTTCAAAGTGGATAGAAGTTATTTTAATTAAGAGGAAACAAACCTCTAGTTTTTTGCATAYGTGTATACATATATGATAATAGACTTTGTCTTAATAACTATATTTATTAACTGTTTGTTCATCCTGGAGTTCAAGCTACTGGGAATTGCAGACTGTAGCCTAGAGGAAGACAGGTCTGAAGGAATAGACAGTCTATGAGAAGGATGAGGCCTAACATTGACCCAGGTGTGTTTGAATGGACAGTAGCATTTGCCACTGCTCTTGAAGCCAAGGCCAACCAGTGAGAAGCAGAGAAGGTAAAACTGAAGATAAAATTCATTCTTTAGATGCAACATCTTAGATTAAAAAAGAAGAAGAAGAAGAAGAAGAAAATGTTTTATGGTTTAGGAATGTTTTCCTTGTTTTTATCTAGAACTTCATGGAATGTCAACACCAAGTTCTTGGCACTTAAACCACAGACCCACAGGGCTAGATCCTTCCTCCAAAGAGGTTCCATTCTGCAGAGCTGCACTAGTGCAGAAAGTCTTCTGTAATTCCCCTTTTAACAGGAGCCTTATGACCACTTTAGAGAGTCACRGGAGTATGTGTTGCCTAGGGAAAAGAAAAAATAAACATTCACAGATTTCTTCCACCTCTGGGTAGCCTACATGGGCCAGAAAGTCCCCCAAGCCAAGAAAAACTCTGCTTTGTTCTGATTCTAGACATAACACAAGCATTCATAACACCTCATGAGTGTTTTAACAGCTTCAGAAACAGTTATGATTATTATGAAAGAACAGGGAGGCACTGAGGAGGACTTCTGTGAGCTAAGTGTTTGARAAGGTATCAAATGGAAGAGTCATTTAAAGCAGGCTCCTGAACAGAAAACTGCAGGAATGACAATAAAGGAAATAGACTCTATACAGACCCATTTAGTAGGCAAAAATGGGAAGTGTCCCCCCAATAGCTAAGAATTATTTGACTACTCTGAATTTCTGTTTTATGTCTTTTGGGGGTATGTGTGATTTTTTATATTCCTTATTCGGAGGAATGACTAAAAAAGTGTTGTCAGTCTGAGTGAAGAACAGGGATAAGGTGGAGCATGTGGAGACTATATGTGATTCTAGTATATGAAATAACTTACATTAGTAAGGGGTGATGCAGTTTTCACTTTCCTAGGTGAATCCAGATCATTGCAGTAATTCAGAGGATAGACTTTTTACTTCACATGGTATTGAGAAGAGACATTGTCTTCTAGCACTCCTTTGCCTGCTCTTCCTCCATTCCTCTGTTTCACGGGGTCAAGTGACAAAATGAATGGCACTCTATTACACAGCTGTAACTGCTTCCTTCTGCTCATCACTCGCTCTTCTACATCAAAATTATTTGTTATAATTAGCACTATTTTCATCACAAAGCAAACTCTAAAAGTAGTGTTTGTATTTCCTTGAGAAGTTTTCATTATATGTGTTCAAATAATGTGCCTTATATTGAAGGGCAATGCAAAACAGAAAAGGAAAAGATTATTTTAAGGTGATAAGGGACATAAGTGCTCCTGGCACTAAGGTTTTCAAGATAGCTCTTTTATGCACTGAGAGAAAGCAGCTTAAAACTTTAAGACTCTTTCATCTCAGTAAAATATGCCTTTTTCACTGTCTGCTGCTGAGCTATGAATGTGGTAACAGCGATAGCATTATAGTGGCAATGAAATGTATGTTATGGGATATTGATAGGAAACTCTTCACAGACACCATTAAATTTAGAGAGTCTGTTTTAAAGTGTGCCATTAGCAACAGGAGACAAAAGTCATGAAGAGTTGAGGTTTTTTGTTGTTTGGACTGGGGACCCAGCTAGTGCCTCCAGGGCTGTTGGTTATCATTAAATGATCTGAGGAGCTGCTTGTATTTCGAAGAACCTGAAGAAAAGGAGGGTTAGGACTCCAGGCCCGTGAGAACTTGACTGGCTAGAACTTCTGGGTTTCCATGGATATAAGGCAATAGATACAGGCTAAGGGTTTTCACAGGTGAAAAGAGACAGGCCATTGACCTTTGTTCACTAGCAAAGAAAAGCCACTCTTCCCCTCTCCTTTTTGACAGTTTCTGTAAACAGCATTATGCCTTTGTAGCTTTGCTGCTGTTTTTGTTCTTTTGAAAGTAAACACAACAAAATAAGTGGATGCCCACTGAGTCTCGTGGTGATGTACCAACCTACTTCAAAATCTCAGCACTTTTCTTTCTCAGTAGCATTTGTGCAATAAGAAACTCTTTTTAGCTTGCTATTAACGTCAAACAGTATACAAAATACTCTAGTCACATATAACAGCTTTTTTCCTCAGAACCACAGAAGAATAAACATACTTTAAAAGAAAATTCCAAGCAAGCAGAAGCACAGTGAATTATAGATGTCAGTTAATTAATATTTGCTTATTTAACTCACCAACAAAAGAGCCTGGTATGGAGTTGAAGGATAATGAAAGCTCAAGAAGCAAAACTTTAACACTATTCTATTTTGGCTGAAGTTTTTTCAACTTTATCTCTGTTATCATGGTGAATTTTGTGAAGGAAACCCAAAGCCTTTAAAAAACTGGTGAATGCAGTCAGTTATTATTTACTTTCATACCTGAAACTCTAGTCTTCAAAATCCAAAACAATGTGCCCTGCAAGAGGAGCATGAGTGCTGGAAACATTGTCAGGACGCATTTTAATATGAGTGACCCATGGGGGAAATGTTGACCAAGAAGCCTAAAAAGTTGCTTAGATGAGTCTGCAGGGTAATTGCATCCTGCTATATCTAAGGTATCCCTTGTGAAGGAATAGCTCCATGTTTCCATTAAATGTGGAAATAATTAGATTCACTCCCACTTTACAGCGTCCTACTCTTACCAGTGTAAAATAGGATCACTAGGACTTACTTTCTTGGAGTTTTTGCACCTTTTGTGGCAGTTTAGACTGGCATGTTGAATATCTTTTTAAGAAGATATTGTCTGTCTATAACCTAAGTACAGGAAACTAACCTTGAATGACAGAGGAATGTCAGTGTATGAATTGCAGGTGAAGCAAAGTAGGAGCAGAACATCCTGGAGACCCAAGCATGAAGGAGCAATAATGTAAATAATGTTCCTCAGTTACTTATCACCATTTGTGGTTTGCTGCAGAACAACGTACAAATGGAAAATAGCATTAATCCACATGGCATTGTATGTGCATAGTTTTAAAAAATAGCTTGAGTTTTCTCTGCCTTTTGTCCCTTTCTCCACCTTGCAGCCTCCTTCAATATTTCTGCATTATCCTTCATTCCAATACTCAGCAGTAACAATTAAAAAATTGTTTTGTGTGTATTTGTAACGATTTGGGGCAGCCCAGAGTAGCCAGTCCTTCAAAAGTGCCAGAGCTATTCGAAGCCTAGGGATGTTACAGAGCAGCATGTGAAACCTGACTTGCAGGTATTTAGCAGTCTTTTACAAAGGTTAGAATTTTACCACAGTCTTCATGACTGTGGAAAGCTTATATAGAGAAGTCAAGAAAACAGGCAGGCTTTCGGGGGCGGGGGGGAGGAGGAGGAGTTGTAGGTTGTTTTGTAAGGCATAATAATCTGCAAGAAGTCATGTATGTTTCCTTATAATAATATTTCGAGACACTAAAGTCTCTCATTAAGCTACTGTAATATTTCCTGAGCATAAATGAGGAACCAATATTTGTGCTTTGCCAAGTCAATAAAACAAACACGCATATCCTAAACAAGGTTTGCTATCAGGAAGATATGCTACACATTTCATGTTGAAGCAAATTACAATACCCTGTTGTGGGGGGAAAGGTCTCTGTTCAAACTCTCCCAGGAAAGAAACAAGACAAGCTGCCCCAGTCAGCTTCCCCAAGCTGTCAGATCCAAACTGGCCTGGAACCTCTGTCTCCTATAGCTTCTAGGTGCAGCGGACAAGCCAACTGGTGGCATCTTGCCTACCTAACAGATCGATGTTCCTGAACGAAGTCTCCAGAGGGCTTTGAGGTCCATAGGGACTGCTGACCTTGTCATGCATACAGGAGAGCTATTACTCTTTCTGATTTCACCAGGGTGGCTGTGGTGCAGCCACTGTACTCAGGGAATTAGGACTTTGACTTTTGGAATGGGAGAAAAATTTGGCCTTCATTAAGCTGTTACTTGTTCCCTGGTGGTTCCGAGTTCAGAACCAGAGGGTCATTCTGCCCTCAAACAGGCAAGATTACTCYTTTGTGAGCTTCTGTCTCCAGCTCACAGTCACAGCCTGCTCTGTGTTWCTGCTCTTTCTTGAACACTGAAGAGATGTAACCTGTGTATGGGTGCACTGTGCAAATCCCCCTTCATCTCTGGCACCTAGCGCTCCACTACCACTCAAACCTAACTGACCAACTTCAGCATAATTGGCAGTGTCTTTTAAATGTATGTCTTCAGCCACATAGCAGTGTGTGCTAATCCAAGGAACATGATTTCTTGTGCCTGTCTAGCTCAGTATCTGTGTCATCCAAACCTCACACACAGCCTGAGCCTGTGGATATTGCACATAGGATCTTGGAAATACATCATTGCTTTATATGATGCTGTCAGTAACTTGAGGGTAGCCACAGAATAACGGTTCATCCCCTCAGTCCAAGACCCATAGAGACATTTTCAGGCACTGCAGCTGAGCGACTCCCTAGAATTTCTCTGCTATGTATTTCTTCTCCTTGTTCCATTAGAAACTGTATGCCCTTACTTTCTGCCTATAATTTAATGTTCTTTGGATGTAATTGAGGCTTATATAAAAATAATGGCATACTAATGGATTATACAGAAAACTGAGAGCTGAAAATGAAAGATTTCACCAGAGACAGCATGGAGTGGAGTAAGACTGCCTTTCACCAACACTGATCTTAGCCAACCTGATTTGTTCTCACATATAACATTTTTTAAATTGTTGCCATTCATAAAAACAATCTGTATCTATACTATCCTCTCTGGTTCGTGTCCTGGGCTGGTGGTGGGAGAAAAGGCTTCAATATATTCATTTTCTTTAACATTCTAAACTTCTTCTGTCATAATAAGCTCAGATTGTTTTAACACTTTGAGATGATGATGTCTAAAAGTAGTAATGAATTCAAGGGAATTAAATCCTACTACTGCACGTGAGAATGTAATACCCTTGGGGAGGCTAATGTGTTCTTCACCTTTGGGATCTTCTCTGTTTAATATGTAAGAAACCTAATCAATCATTGTCTCAACTTTTTATTATATAGTCCCAGGAATTCCTATTTTTGTGCTTCATAATACTACTGAACTGAGCAAGGATCAAAAGTAACCACTTTTAAAGGACCTGCAGTCATTTCACTCCCACAATGTTTTATCATCTTATGCCTTCTCTCTCTCTTTTCATCTCTCATTAAAACCCTGTTATTGTTAGATTTTAAAGAAATCAGGTTTCAGCTAAATAAAACCATATCTTTCATTGAAGATAACTATTCTCTTCAATGACCTCAAGATTTGTAAGATGATTCATCCCTCAGAAGAGGGGGAGAGGAAGGAAAGCTATCCACATTTATGAAAGCAATCATGCAGTCTTCTGGATACTGTCCTTTCTTTGTACTCAGGGGAAAGATTATCTTTTCTCTGACTTTAACTTTGTTAAAGCTTTGGCTAAAGCCCCAGATTAACAACAAATATGTGCTGAAGGGAAAGGTAAGTATTTTGTTATTTTCTAATCCAAGCCTTGCTGTATTGAAAACCTTTCTACATCTCCTTAGGATAACTTTTAGGAATGAAAAGTGTTGTCTCTTTCACTTGGAAGATTTAGTTTACCTGTTGTTACAGCTGTTTAACAGCCATCAGTCAGAGCAGACAACTGATACTGGTGATATTGACTTCAAGAGGAAGGAAGACTTGACAGTTGTCAGAGCACTTAGGAACTGCAAGACAAAGATAAAACAGAGCAAGTAAAAACAATCCCAGGAGGAGCAATAGTAGTTTCAGAAGTTAGCTAGCGTTCCCCTTCTGCTGGGAGAATTCCCTCTGGAGCGAAGGAAGCCGTGCGCTTTCACAGGATGGAAGACGGAGAAAYGGCCTCGAGTGCCTCAGATACTTCTGACTAAATAATTAAATACCTGTGAGCATTAGGATACTACTGCCTACATGGAAAACATGGAAATTGTAATAAAGCAATCTGTGTTTCAGATGACTAAAAACCTTAGTCAAAGTTAGAAAATATTTCAGCTCCTCTCCGAAGCTCATATTGCCTGGCCATTTTGTCAGAATCTTGTCATTATATGGCAATAATTTACTAACAAATGTATGTATTTCTAGTGAAATCATGATAGATATTAGTAATGGAACGGCACAAYGAGATGTTCAGATTAAGAAAAGAACCGCAGTTGATTCGCTGACGTACCTCGTGTATTTGARTTCAGCTTCTCTCTGAATTCTTCCGAGAAACTCTGTAGCTGTGTCCTGCTCAGCGCTAGCCCTGGGGAGGTTCTTTCTTTAACGTGCTTCTGGTCACAAACACATGCCATTTCAAACTTGCAAGAACATCTGCGAAAGAGTCTTGTTGTCAGCTAGCCTGTTTGTTAAAAAGCAATCAGAGTAGATGCTCTGCTATAAACACGTTAGGCATCTTGCCAAATGGATGGACAGAGGGTGGTGTTTCAATTCTGTGGAAATTGGTTAGAGACAGAGGAAAAGCAATATTTTACTTAGAGCTTTCACTTCACACAGACTAAAAGTTAAGGAAGCACTGTTAATCTGATTTTTAAATCTATCTTCTTTCAGAGTGCTCTCAGATGGCCTTAAAACACACCAGGAAAACCTTTACTGTTTACTATTACATACTATACATACATTAACATACTGTGCATACTGCTACAATGTCTATATTAATCAATTTTTCCTTTAATAACTGAAAATACATCCAAAATGCAACCATAGGATTTGTTCTCAAATACATGTGGGATGAGGGAATGCAAACATACATGGGGGAACTCAAGCATTTTACTACAGAAATTAAAATAGTTGAAAAACAGAGCAAAAATAGGAAGTGCGAAGAGCTGTCTGGGATTTTCTCTTTGTAGATTTTCTTTTTTTAGCTTTATTAGTATCAGTTGTCACTTACATATGTAAAGCCAGGGTTTCATGGCTCATTGTTCTAAGGGGAAGTTTTACAGAAATTTGATTTAAAGATGTTGGTTTCTGTTTAAGGATTCTCCCAATCAAGAAGGAAAGATATGTCTCCTACAAGCCAAGAAAGACAAAAATTAAATTAATACTTCAATAATCACTAAATCCACTTAAAATGTTTCAGTGAAAAGGTTTACTTTTATTTTTAGGTTACTCAGGGAATATGTTTCCCTCACACACCCACACAACAATACCACGCACTACTGAAACAAACTTGAGTATTTCTCAATTTTCTTGATTTAAAAGATGTTCAGAAGTGAAATGAGGCAAGTTCAACCTCAAAACACCTGTACCTCAGGGAGTTTCTGAGCATGCACGTGCATAAATTGTCTGATTTCCTTTAGACTTGAAAACCAAGGGTTAAAACTGAAGGAATCTTTGCTTTAAGCAACTCTATCCCGTGGCAGCAGAGGCAAAGCACAGTGGTAACAGTATCTTGCTATTCCGAGTTATTACAGCTGTTAAGACTTTTCCTGTAGGGAGAAGTGCTCCATACAGGACAGAGTTTTGCCGTTAATCTAGGTGGAAGAGGAATCCCATGCAATCCCATGCCTTTGGCAAATGCTTCACTGCTTCTGCTCATAACGAATCCCGCGAACCACCCGGGGCTGCGGGCCATACATCCCTCTGCAGATGTAGCTGGCTGTTTCCTCGGTGATGTTAGCYAGTCTTTTGGGGTTGATTTGGAGGCTTTTCTTTGGGTGGCTGGTGTGAAATTGTTGCTGATTAACTGCTAACCTGAATACCAGGAGGAAAGTAATGCTGAAAAATTATTTCAAAGTTATACTCTACTATGTTGCTGTTATTATAATGCTGGTAGATGTACCTGAATTTGTTTAACGTAGTTACTTGAGGCATTCAGCTATCTTTGCTTTCTCTCTACAGGCTTTCTGCTTCTACAGGCTGTTAATAACACTTGTTTAAGGCCACTTTAGCTATACTGATATGAGTTTTCCTTTCTGTGGGGACTTCAGAYTACCCCCACCTCCCTAAATATAGAAATGATGGGGGGGGGATCTTTAAACAAGGGTGATTCTTCCCTTAGTGGGATTTCCTTGGGAGGCAGGAAGGTCTGGTGCTCTGAGTATTTAGACAYCCTGGACTTCTTCCACTCTAAAAAATACTTGAGACATTTGAATCATAGGTCTGYGTCCCTGCAGACCTATTTGTCTATAAGCATACTATAAATTTCTCTCTTTGCCGTGTTTATGYGGGACAAAAATGGGTTTTTTTTCTTTCTTTTCCAAATCCTGAACTACTTTATGAGCTGTTTCTAAAATTTGCTTCAGACCTGCACCAACTCAAAYCAGGATGATCAAAAAAGTAGTTCTGTGATGAGAAATATGCTTTATGCCATACAATAATAGTTTGTTAATARTATTTGGCTGAAACAAAGCCACACMCTTTACTGATTATGACAGACTAGCTAAATCCGAAAATATGAATTATAAGCTGGAGTGATCATTTATTATGATATTTTTATCTGATTATAGGTTTTTCCCGCAGCATTACCTTTGTTGAAGGTTGGTCAAGAATTTCATACCTATATTTACCGTAGTTAAAAATCAGTTTACCAATTCTTGCATTGCTAGAATGAGAGCCTCAATTTAAAAGAAAAAAAAAATCAATACTCTGTCTTATGGATGAATTTAGATCGTTGTTTGGCTTTCAGTTAAAGCTTTCAACTGACTTCTACATATGGGCAGTGATTACATCTTGAATTCTAATCTAGCAGGATTACTGGACTAAGTCTGAATTTCAAAATCTTGGCTTTAAGCACTGTTTGTGAACATTTTAAAATATTCAAGACTCAATGTTATGTAAGAATATCTGATCACAAGTTGTTCACAGAAGAGTTAGTTCCAGGAGTATGATAACAGATGACTRCCTCAAATCCTCAAAAGTCCAAAGCACATGTAGGGATGACTAAACCTTCCAATTTTTTTTTCCRTAGTTTTGTTTGTTCTTTTTGGTGTGCTTATCTCTAGCATCAATTGCTATTTTCCTCATGTTTATCTATTCAAAAAAGAGCTAAAGAGCTATCTCTCTCTAAAACCTGTTCTGTGTAAATGTGTATCTATAAGATCTCTTATGATCCACAGCAGTTTGATGTCATTATAATGGTCTGCTGAGAATGATGCAAGAAAATGAGAGTTTGTTGCCCTCAAACTTCCCAAAATGCCTGCTGGAGACACAATTACCCATAATCGCGGAAAGAATAGTATAAGAACTAGGAAAGGAAAATACAAATGCAGTTTAAAAGGTAATTATTTGAAGTCCTTATGGAGGTTGATGCTGTAACGACACAGCTAGCTTCATGGTGACAATGGAGTGGATTGACCTTTAGAGCTCTACAGCACAGGCTAACAAAATATAAGTTAACAGATTAGAAAATCACTAGCTGCATGGTTGTTTAATGTATACGACAAGTTGTAGACTGCATAGGGAGTGATGATGTTCACTAGACACTTRTATTAAATGAAGTATTAAAAAGAGATCTTACTTGATCTCTGCTTCTACCACACAAGAGGTGAAGTATACAAAWTTAACTGCATCTGAAGTAGAATTTTCAGGAACAATCTACCAAAAGGGGAAAAAGTGGRAGAATGGAAAACAAACAGCTGACAAAACAGCAGTGAGTATTGAGGCAAGGAAAAGTAAGCCATTCATGAACCCTCTGGAAACAGGCAAAAAAGCAGACTGTGAGATGACTCTCAGAGAAGACACAGCTGYGAAGGCTGAGATCTGTCACTAAAGAACCTGGTAACTCTCAGTCTTTCTTCTATAAATGGAAACTAAAAGGTGATCTACGTGTTAGGTGCTCACTTTGGAGCAGATGGAGGAATCATGGGATATTTTACTSAAGCCTGTTTGGTTAAAGAAGACTAAAAAGATTCTGTGTAAGAACATTGTAGCTGCTATTTTGCATTCAACCAACATATTAATAAACATATACAAGGTGAAATTTCAAAGCAAACTGCTATCACTCACTTCTATCGAAGAAAGTTAAGAAGCTTACAGGTCACTGTGAGTCCGTAGGAACCTGTACCGCCTTCCACTCCTGACTAATAAGAATGAGGACCCTGGAGAAGAACCTGRCTGAAGAACAAAGTCAACCTGTTTCAGTCTTTAATAAACACTCAGTATTATTGAATGCTCACATAAATTTGGCAAACAATCTCTTGCTGAGAACGTGRCCTAAATGCTGTAGGAGCAAAGATGCACAAATATAGATGAGCTGTTGATAATTATTTTATTCCTGTTACATAGCTGAAACAATACTCTAAAATCTCAGCTGAGAACCCATCTGCAAGGGATTTTCAGAATACCTGACAAAGTTAGTAATTCTCATAGGCTGATGGGTCCTGGGAAAAAAAACACAGCCTTAAGTTTATGGAAAGAAGCATTTAGAAAGCAACAACACAAATTACAGGTCTTGTGTAAATAGATGTTGTAAATTTTCATTAACAGTTCTTCAGTTGTTATGGCCAAGAACTTAATGGAATACAGAGAAAATAATTAGAAACCAATAAAAGTGTACTGGACAATAGTTTCTTTCTATTCCAAAAATGTTTCTCACTATAGGTTGATGATATATTTGCTTCCATCAATCCACCATCCCATTGATTTTGTAGAGGAATATCAGATTGATTCCAGTGTAAGATTACAGGTTCTCTGAAGACTGAGGAGTTTCTCCAAGGGGTTGTTTAATACTATGTCCAAAGTAAGGAATAAAAGTAAACAGACCACTCTTAACAAACATTGAAACTCAAAGCAAAATATTTTGGTAGCAAAGTCTTATTTTTGCCATACGGGTAGTATCTTTGACAGCCTTTCTCTTTACAACAATGTAGCTTGGGTACTTTAGAATTGATAATTTTTTAATGAACACTTGAGTACCTAGATAAAAAACAACACAGTAGCATTTAAAGACCATTGCATCTATCTGCACATCCTGCCTTCTGCTGCATAACTAAAATAATAGGAGCTCATGATAAACAAGAAGATAGAAAAGAGCAGAAGTCAGAAGATTGAACAGCCTTACAATGCTATGGAGTGAACTTTTTTAAAAATGTATTTAACATGTCTGGAGTTTGGAGGGAAAATCTTGACTTTGGTTTAGTTGAGGTTTCCATACCCTTGTCGATTACTTGCTACTTGTTTGTTTGTCTCATATTCAGATTAGCGTGAAAAATGAACTGAGGGAGGGGGCGTAAAGGTCAATAAAAGACACTTATATTGTAGTCACAGCAGCAATGACAGTGAAAGAGTTCAAATATCATGAGTTTTTARCTTGCTTGTTAAAATGAGGTGTCTCAAGATATCATTTTAGAGCTCTTTTTCATGATGTTTGAGGATAAAAAAGATTGAAAGGAAGATGACTGATTTTCAAAAATAGAGTATAGAAAGCTCTGCATGAAGAATGCATGCAATGACGTTACCTCACTCAGGAACTCTGCAAGGTTGTGCACAACATACTCGCATGAGAGAAACGTGCACCCGTTGTACACGTATGCAGTCACGGGAAATTCATTGGTTAATGTGACAAGAAATTATGCATTTTATGTACAGATGTGTGAAGGTCTCACATTCAAACTGAAAACAGAACACTTTATCAATGGTACAGGATGTACCGTTGCAGAGCATTTATGTCTGCTCTTCAATATAATTGATATGTTGGCCCAAAGTAATTGCTTTTCAGTTTGAAGTTTCCAGAAAATATTTAGCACGTACCTACTGTAAAATAGTCTGGTAGCTTTTTTCCTGCCTAATGATTTTTTTTCATGGGGTTGTCTGAGTGCCTGATGCTTCTAAGAAAATTGTACTTGCAAAAGAAAGGTTGAACTAATAAATCAAAACATCCAGTTAGAAACTGCAAGTGCTGAAGCAAAACAACGATCTGTACTTGACAAAAGTACWGTGCTACTTCAGACAAGGAGGGAACATATGGCTGTCTTCCAGGTCCCATAGAGATGCAAACATTTTCTCTTAAACCAAATACCACTCTACTGAAATGGTACCCAATACTTAGTCATTGGTAATCAAGAAACAGTGACTGAAMTGTGACAAACAATAAAATATCAAGCAATTGGATAGATTTGCTAGGTGGGGAGAAAAAGAGCACTTTTATGCCTGAGGTGACACTGAACCTGGAGGACCTGGCTGTGTAACCCCTGCACAGGTGACACCAGGCCTGCCTTTACAGGAGGACTGGGAACAATGCCGGAGCATGGACACTGAAAGACTTACCCAAACAGAGACCTGCACTTTGTTCATTAGATCTGTCATCTTCATAAATCATTTAGAATGCAACAAATCCCAGATGCTTCCTTATTCTTCCTTTTTTTTTTTTTTTTTTTTTTTTTTTTTTTTTTTTTTTTTAATATGAAGGAAAAAGCACAGAGGGAAGCTTGGGAATTTCAAGTGATTTGCATTACAAGGCTTGAAATTTTTTTTTTTTTTTTTTTTAATATGAAGGAAAAAGCACAGAGGGAAGCTTGGGAATTTCAAGTGATTTGCATTACAAGGCTTGAAATTTCTTTTTTTAATATCTTTTTTCTTAGTGAGGGCAACATTTCTATTCATCCTTTCCCCAAATTTGAATATTTTGCTTTTACTGTGGACAACACTGTGACAGCTGTCAGGCCAAAGGCATATTATAATATTAACTCTCTTACATCCGCTGAAGAGGGTAGAGCCCATGGTATATCTTGTTTAATGATTTCTCCCCAGAGTGCTGCTCAGCAGACAGAATTAGAACTGAAAGAGGCTGCTGCAATTAATTAGCTATAGAAATTGAGTTAATTGACAAGGAAAAGAAATCTGGCAGTAGTGTAAGCATATGAAATTCTGTTCCAGAAAGTGGTATGTGAAGCAGGATTTAATTGGTAATTATTGTTGATACTTACCTGGTGTGATAGACTGTGATTTGAAGGCTTAAGAGCAAGAGCTCATTGCTCTCCCTCAGCTACTTGTGAACTCCCTGGGGAAGGAACCTTTCTTCAGGGAACACTGGACCTAGTCTGCTGGCTCATAGCCCTGTTTTGCTAAAATACCATCAGGAGGTGGAAGCGGGTGAGTAAAATAGTGCACTTCATGTTTGTTAATGGGGAAAGATTTGTGTTCAGTGTGTTCTAAGTAAGGTGTCATTGCAATCGCTATTGCAGCCTTGAAAATAAGCAGAGATGAGCAGAACCAGGAACATTATCAAAAATTGATAGCCCCTATGACAAGGGCTCGGTGGGGGGTCTGTGTACAGATAACTCTTACATAATAGAAGATGTGAAATCCTGCTGAAGTAGGAAGGTAATCATGACGGAGTGCTATTAAAAGAAGAATCTCTGTTTATGATAAATCTTTCTAGAGTCATTTGATTTCTTGCAGATTCCCAGGTATTTCATAGGAAATAGGCTAAAGAAGGATCTTTCACGACCCTGTGGATGACATGAATGTACTGCCCAAGCCTATTTCCCCCTTGATGACACTTGCCTGTGTTTCACTGAAAACCTGGACACCATGTTTCCTCAAACATACGCTACACACCAAACACCAAAATCTCCATGCTGCAAACCAAACCAATGTGGCTGAATGATTGGTGCTATTGCCACAGCAGAATGTTAAACCACTTGGTGGGAATGGTACATGCTGGGTATAGCTGGATAAAACTATAATTAGTGTGTGTGTCAAAATAACGAACCAGTTAAGTTCAGCTAGTGGAAGTAATACTAGCAGCAAGCATTAACTCAYTATAGCAACCAGACTGCACTCCTGAAGTCCCTGGAGTGTTTATGTCCTGTTCATGCTTTTATGCATACTAAAGCCAGCACTGCTGTACCTTCGTTGCTGCCATTTACCCTATGCTACTGCATGATTCAGTCATCTGCTGATTTCACTGTGTAGATATAACCATAGTCTAAGTGAAGCAGAAGATATAGTCTGAGCTTTAGCTGCAATTATACTTGTGCTAATTACATCTCTTTGCACCATCATTTTCAGTTCAGACAGAAACATCACAGCTATCTTAGCACTGTTTGAATTCTACTCTGTGATTTGTARCACAAATGAAAACTAAGCTTGTTGAGGTCATGCTCTGTTGGATGTCCTGTCCCTGAGCCTTTTGTGGCATACATTTACAGGTGGGGATGATTTAGACTGAATGCCTCTAAAAAGTAATATTAAATGATCAGCTCTCTAATTCTGGAAGGACTCTTTCTTGCTGTTAGTTATAATATGCCTGAAATGAGGTGCCTAAATAGGCTACACTGGGTAAAGTACTCCATCTGCTTGTTGCAAAATGAGATCTCTGATACCTATATGTTACTAATCAGGACAGTTAACCAGTACATTTACATAATTTAAGCACAAATACATAAATTAAGTAGGGATAAATCATCTACGAATCTTACCTACTTCTGTCAAACAGTGTTAGTGATCATTGCAACTTCACTCTTAAAAAAAAAAAAAAAAGCATTCTGTGTTTCTTCAGGCTATGTAAAATCACTCTAAGTCATAGTGCCTCTTTATCTGCTGAAAGAATAATAGCTTAGGTTTGTGAAAATAAAGCACAAGATGTTTATAGGCCTTATTTCTCTTAGAAATATGAATAACCTTAACAAAAAAATCTGTATCTAGTCACTTACTTATTCTGATGGATGTTATATGCAGAATTTAATATTCAATATTGAGAGCTTCCATTCAGATATACTACATAYTAAAGAGGATGACACTGAAATACAGGTAGCATAAGAAAACAAGCCGGAAATACTTTGAGGGGCTGTATCTCTCAATATTTGTCAATATTGCTTAACTGCCACTTYTTCTGGCATTATTATTGATTATTAGCTATTATTATTGTGGGGCTTGTGGCATTTTTTTAGTTTTAAATATTCTTCTCACTACTGCAGCTTTGTTTTTTAAAAAAAATAAAAATAAAAATAACACCAGCAAACAAGAGGAAATATTGAGTGACAGACCACATGAGTGGGACAGAAAACGATGACATTAGATTGTCTAGTCAACCATATAAGTGAAGTAATAGACTTGTAATCTTACAAGTTGTATGGTGTGGAGGAGAAAAATGTTTGAAACAAAATTATGATTAGGTCAATGGTTTATGTGGCATGTGTTTTTTAGCTTTGAGAGAATATTCTTGCTTCAATATTCCATGAAGAAGACCCAAGAAGACTTTTTCAAAGTAAACAGATTTATCCATTGTTTTCTTGAATACAAACACAGTTACGTTAGCGGATTGTTTGTATTGGCTCGAGTTCTTAGTTTTAAATTTCAGTATCCGCAGAAATTATTTCAATATTTCCTACTTCTTTYATCCTGTCCCTGTATGTCAGTATGTGCTTTGCTTCTGGTTTGCTTCTGATTTTGCTTTCTTCATTTCCCCCCCCCCCCCTTTGGTACCTTTTTATCAATAAGAATATCTAGGCCTAAATAATGTGTTGGTCAGGAAAACTTTAAAGCAGGAATGTAGAGATCAGCTCCATTGTCAAATGTTAATTTACAGTCATCTGAGAAGATTGGATGTAACTTAGCATGCTGTAGTAAGTCTGCTCTAAAACAGCCTGCTAATGATTATGAACCCTGTAAATGCAAATTGTAAGTATACTTAAAAGAAATTTAAAGCATCTTTATATCCTCTTGGAGGAGGAGATTCCTTTAAAAAAGAGGGAAAAAAATCTAACACCCCTGCAATGATTACCATATATAGAGCATGAGACAAACATTTGARGTGCTTTGGTCTCAGGTTCTATTAATTAAATACACAAGGTTTTGATATCGAGCATTTCTTGTGTTCTCATGATTTATTACAGCCAGATCACAAATACCATGAGGGAAAAAAATCCAGACAATTCTGGCATTTTGATATTATTTAAGTACAGAAACTAACAGAGACTTGAAAACTAGCTGAACCTCAGGATTATTTCACGTGTTGCTGAAAGCTTTATGTAGTCTGTATCTATCTGTTTTCTATAAAATAGACTACAAAGGATGTCCTGAGCTATCGGAKTCAGCCTCCTTGTCTGAGCAAGTGTTAAATAACCATGCTTCACCTCTGAGCTAGATGGGCTCCTTGCCCTGCTATTCCTTGCAGCACTGACTTGACCCACTTCTTTCATACCAGAGCAAATTCTCTAGACAAATGAAAAACAACAGATTCCTTCTATCTGGGTTTGAGTATAATTCCATTATACTAACTGGACAMGATTTGATGATAACCTTATTTGAACCCTTGTTGGAAATGATTGGTGAAGTTGAGGATTGAGAATAGAGCTAAAAAGTATTTGAGGAGCTGGTGAGATGGGACAGGCCAGGCACTAGTGCTGCAAAAGGTCAGGCTGGGGAAGGTCAGCAGTGGAGCACTCCAGCAGTCAGTTTGGGACCTCTCTACTGCCATGAAGGATGGTGTTAGGCTCTTTGCAGAAAAGACAAGCATGTTTAGACACTGCCAATAAAGACTGTATCATTTAAGAAAAGTTGGAAGCCCTTGGCAGCTTACAAGAACAGTGGATACAAAAAGACAAATGACATCTTAGGAAGAACTCAGCATGTTTTTGATAGAGACTATATCTGATTTTGATGGACTGGGCTCTAGTCTCTGCTCCTTTTGAAGGCCTATTCCAATAAACTTGCTTTAATCCATCTTTGAATTTCTAGTCCAGATGAACTCAGACTAATTTAAAACATTTGGTCTAAATCAGAGATTGTTGGGTAGCTCAAGGGGTTCTTTTTCTCTTCATGATGTTTATTTTCCCCCAGTTTATTAATAGGGAGTAATCCCCCTTCTGGCTTTGCCTTTAACTATCTAAGGGCAGATAGTTTATTTCCCCCAGATTATTAATAGGGAGTAATCCCCCTTCTGGCTTTGCCTTTAACTATCTAAGGGCAGATAGTTTATTTTCCTCTTTGCATAATCAGGCCTCAGTCAGGATAATCTTGTAGCTTTGCTGTTGCTGTTCAAAGATCACTCTGTCCTCCTTTACTGACTACCGGCAACCGAAATCGCTCACAGTAAATGAGGTTGCATTAGGGAAGGGAACTTTAATATCTTCTGTATTTCATAGCATCTCAGCTGATGCATTCTAGGATAGCATTTGCCTTTTTCACAGTTGTACTGCATTGAGGGCTTGTAACTGTCAGCTGATCAGCTAGCACACGTGGATCCTCCAGAGATCATTTAAAATGCTGAGAAATCACCTAAGTAAAAGACTAGCAGCCCAAGGATTTTGACAGGTGTGTGTAGCTAGGGACTGTAGAGCACTTTATTAAGACAATTTCCATGGAAACAAACATTAATGGAAACACTATGGAATACAGAGATTCAAAGTTTTTCCCTCAATTTTTTAAAGTGATTTTTCTCTTCATAATTATTCCTATGTGTTGTTTTATCAATATGTGCTATTGTAAATATTGTAATTATTTCTAGTTGAAAGAAAAGTAGCAAAAATAGCTGAGAGATTCTAAATTTCTTGTCTTCAACAAGGCTTTAAAGYATGCCAAACAAGCCTGTTCAGGAATTGCAAAGAATATTCAGAGAGGGTGCAGGTGAGACTACCTCAAGCTGTATGTAGTRGAGGCATAGGACCCTGACTTTACTTGTAAAGATAAATGGCATCTTATGTTCATCTCTTCTAGTTAACTGAAGTCAGAATTACTAGTTTTACGATACACCTTTATGGTGTYGGTAACAAACTGTCTCTGTCAAGCTGGAAATAAGTCCCTGGAATCCATCCATTTCAAAGGGAATTCAAAAAAAGGTTTGCAGCTTCTTTTCTGTGAGTGACATCACAAGAAGATAGAGAGGATAAAATATTATACATCACTACTTATATAGGCTTTAATGAAGCTTACTGCAGTAAGGACATGAAGGTGTTGTATACTGCTTGGTAAAATGCTGCACAATTTCRTATGGTTCTTGGAGAAAAAGTATATCATCTTATAAGAAACCAATCAACGGGTGATAATATTAGCCTCTATGAAGGACCTATACCCAAAAGCCAAGCTGTGGATGATAGTGGGAAATATACTTGTGGTGGTAGTACCTGTGAGTTAAAGGAAGACTACTGCAATGAGTGAGCTTGCTCATTAGATCAGAAGAATGAGTATTTACAAGACTGATGAAAATGGTCTCTTCCAAATAAATGTTTGCATGATCTAAAAAAAAAAAAAAAAAAAAAAAAAAAAACATAGGAATCCAAGTAAACCACATGGTGAGGTTAAGATGGAATTCAAAAGTAAAACAACAGCAGCACTAACCAATGAGCATTCAAGGCTTTCCAGAACAAGTGGTATGGTGCAGTGCCTGCAATAAAAGTAGGACAGAAATGTGACTTAGTGCTAATGGCATGTAGGGGGCTGGACATTKGCAAAGGTGTAAAGAAAGGTACAAGCCTCCAGAAGCCAAGAAGGACCTCCGGCTTTGGATATTCGGAAGCTTTTCTTCATTCACGCTGGAGCTGGACGTATAGGCTCTGTCCAAGTAGACAGCCAAAGGAGCCAAAACCAAAACAACATCATAGAATCTCAGTTTTTCAGGTCAAAATCAAAGAATGCACTGAAGAACAAGACTATGATGCCTTCTTCTGTGTTCTGTGTTGTAGGTACAGAAAAGCAATTATCCTCTCACTTATTGACTTATTGGCTCTGTTTTGTTTTTACAAAATAGAATTTTCCTTCTAAGTACCCAGACTGAACACTATGGTATCACTAGTTTAAGATGCACAGTTTTCAATTTTTTAATAAATTCTTCCACCTCCAGCCCAAATAAATTAAACTTTATCCTCCTAAAAATACCAAAAATGATACCAAAAATGACACCCTTCCTGAGGTATTCAGCTTCCAAGTATGAATTCCCAGGGATGCTACCTTTCCTTTGCATGTAAGGCAGAATGAATCTGAAAAGTTTTGCACATACAGCTATAGAAGCAAATGTTCTAAAGTAATAACACTCGGACTATCTCTAGCAATTTGCATCCTCAAGTCCAGAGTTTTACTGACTTTCTTCCMTACTCACCATTTCCTCCAATGGGATGTTAATGTATTCAGGATTCAGTGGTTGCCACAGCTGACAAAGTATCCTGTCAGATGCATGATTAGGGCAGAAAAATTTATTTTTTTTTTTTTGCCAGTATCACCCCAGTTCCAGCCTTTCTCTCAAGAAAATCTAGGTGATACTGCTTTCCAAAGACAATGTGGAATATGAGGACGCTTTTTTTTATTATTTTTTTCTTCACATGAAGGTTCAGCTTTTTCTTTTTCATCTTTTTCCTCAATTGCAATAAGTGGAGATGATTAATGAAAAATGGATTGATTGTCAGTTTCTTTGAGTATATTATATCATTGGGTTAAGTGTGATAGATACCTAACTGTAAAAGAACAAATGGCATTTTCAAATCACAGGAATGCAAAAGCTGGACTATTACAGTTTCATCTTGGTATTTCACGGTGTTTGAATAGATAGAAATAGATTGAAAATATCAGCAGAGTGCATACTTTTTGGTCTACTGTTGCAGATGGTATCGCTGGGACACTGCTTTGYTTTTAGAAGTCTTTGACAATAGCTTGAAGAGAGCAAGAAAAAAAATACATTGGCTAAAATAGAGCAGAAAAAWGTTTCCATTGTAACAGATGACAGTATGTTTAGCAATGCAGTTGCTATAATTTATATAATTAAAAAAATGACATATATATCAATAAGATGATAGCAAAGATCATTGGATAAAAGATGAAATCAGAAAGGAGTAAGCAGTGTAATAGTTAGAGCATATGTTTGATAGAAGCAAATAGGGGAAGGTCTGGAAATTAACCCTTAACAAATGAAGGAATATATTTTTTCAATATAATTTTTGTAAGGAGATTTGTCTGATTAATTTTATCTATAAGCAATTTACCTCACTTGACCACATTCAGTTTTCTGAGTTGTCTGTAGCTATACTGTTATGATAATTTCTTTAAGTTTTGAATAACAAGTATATGTATGACTTTTTTTCCTTTCTGTAATAGTTTTTTCTCATTTAGCTATAGCTTTATAATTTGTCAACTCTAAAATGTAAATCACTTCCTTAGCTGACTCCACTGCTTATGTCCAGTGCTTAGGTTTATGATCTATTGAAGAACAGTAGTAATGACATGATGCAAACAGTGGGATTGAAATAAACTTTAGTATAAACAAATATACTTATTTATATGCCTATATCAGGACAATGATATACCTTTTACCTTTAAATGCTCTACCAAGTGACAGGCAGTTACCTGCTGCCATATGTAACTGTAAGAAGCACCATGAAGATGACTTAATCATATTATTTTAAGGCCCAAATGCAAAAYGATCGAGTGAGGAGTCTGCTTAAAGATACGCAGGAAACTTAACTACCTCAGCTGCTTTAAAAAGCTCTGGATTATATTCCCTTCATGGTCATACACCACCTAGTGCTACAAGAATATTTTAAGACATGCATATGTTAGTGTGAAAATTGTAGAAACCCATAACCAAAAGATCAGGTAATGAAAACTTGCACAAAGCGGACAGAAGACTTTCCAAGATCAAGTGCCCATGGACATATAGAAGAAGAGCAGTCCCTTTATCTCACTGAGGACAGGGCTTTTACTGTGACAGGTAATCATATTTATCCCTTCTCGCATCCTTTAATACAAAAAGGCCAACTAAAGACAGATTTTATATATTACAGAAACATCAGTAGTAATAAATCATTTTTTAAAAAATAGTGCCCCCTCCTCCTTCCCCTGGTTTATCATGCTGGGGTGAAGGCACCCTGAGTGTGAGCTGGGAGGCACAGAGCTCCCTTGCGGTTCTCCTCCCCATGCGGCCCTAGACAGGAGCTCTGCACAGCACTCCCCAGCTCTGCATGTTGTCTTCCTCCATGGAGCTGAAGAGAAACATGTGTGATCACAAAGGTTTGTTTTTTTTTTTTTTCCTACAATGCTAACAATTGGGGAAAAAAGTGAATTTGGCAGAACTGAATAAACCACTGAAGTTGTATGAGTTGACTGGTGTGAGTAGGGGAGGCAGTGGGAGGTAGCAGGCTGCTGCAGAAGCAATATAGAAAAGAACATGAAGGCAACTGTCCTYTCTTCAATGAACTGCTGACTGCAGGTGAATGATGTTGATGTTCTTCAGCTACCATTTTTCAAGAAAAAAGTCACCTTCAGGCAGTGCTTTGTGTTCAGTTCATTGCTTGTGATTTCTTCAGGCTAGGGGATATCTAATAACAATTCTGTTTATACAGGATTTTTTATTAAATATGTGTGCTGATGGAAATGATTTTCTTTTATTTGTTGACTAGACTCAAGGCATTGTAGACTGATGTCTTGTTTTAAATTCAGTACTTGGAAACAAGGTTTCTTTATGAGCAAGAAAGTCCCGTAATTTTCAGATGACATGCTCATAACTTACATTGCTGAAGTKTCTTTTTTTCAAAATACAATAAACTCAGCATCTCTTTGAAACCTATTACAAAGCTTTTTTTACAAATAAAAATACCTTAATTACTCTAAATTTAATGAAGCTTTTCTGTAAGCATCTGTGACACTGAAGAACCAACAGYCATATTCTGCTGTGAGTTACAACTGGATTTTAAAAAAGGAGCATTACATTCAATGGTCCTAGCAAACTTTAAAGTAGGATTTAGTGATGTGTGGCAGATGGATTCATTCTGTTTTCTTCAAGTCTGTTCCCCTGTGTTTGATTAACCTCTTGTTGAAAGTCTCTGCCCAAGTGTAGAGTATGTAGAGTATCAGGCAACAAGCAAGGAGTTTTGCCAAACAGAATGACTTGCAGCTATYGCTGATGAAATTTACTTGCTTGAAACTACAATTTGACAGGAAAATGTGTTTTTGCTGAGGAAAATATATTTTTCAATGGTTACAAAAGTAAACCAAACTACACTGCAAAGATTTGTAGTGGAAAACGCTGCTATAGTATTTCATTACAGATGATTATATGCTCGCATTTCCTCTCTCATTGTATTGATCAGACCTCTCAGGCTATATTTTTCACAAGACAGCATAGCTGGAGCACTGGTGATGTATCTCAATGGCTCGCCAAGGATGGAGGCCACAGTACGCTCTCAGAGATGCAGTATGACAGGACTGTGGCAGCACTAGGTAATATAGTGTCACTTCTTCTCATTTAAATCCAGAAATATATGATAATTTTTAGTAAGAAATATCCATCCTTTTCTTTGAGGGGTTCAAGGAATGGAAGCCCTATATCTGGATGCCCACAGTGCACACCACTTCTAGAGGGTATTAAAAATTATACTGTAATTAGGATGTGTGGGTTTAAGTGTGTGATCCTATTTTAAAGGTTTGCTAATAGTTCTAGTAATATTCACCTCAGAAGAGGTTAAAAAATAATTATTATAAAGCTACTGATATTTATCAACAGCTCCRTTATTAGCTACTAGGAGACGCAACCATCCCTCTATCTGAAAGCATGATTGCATCAGATTATAAGAGTTATTTGTCAAGCACTATGATAAAGGAGGAAGAAAGGAGTTAACAAGAATGCACAACTGTAGAGTATTTGGTATGGTGTATTATGCTCCTCAGCCTATTTTCTTTCCTGGTTACTTCAGTGTCTCGTTCTGTTTTTGTGGTGAATGAACTTTCCACTCTTTAAAGTTCATTTGTAACCCTTATCTGCTCCCATTTCCACCACTCCTCCCCCCCGCCCCATTTCCCTGTGCACAAGCCATTAGGATGTGCTAAAAGACTAATCTTGTCCTCACTTCAGTTTGTGTGAAGGACTCCCAGTACAGCAAAACCAACGCAGCTCTGCTTCAGCAAGGCGTAAGAGGATTTCTCTGTCCTCGCCCCCACTGGAGCGGTGCTGGTGACTCAGTGAGTCACGTACTTTACAGGAATTTAGCGTGGCACCACTAACTGCTCCTCTGCCCAGCAGTGCCCACGTTGTCTGGAGGGAGAGTATGACTCACCTAGTGCTTCTACAGGCCTGCTGCTCCTTCATGGCTTGAGAAAACGAGTCCTTGCTATTGTATTGATTTAAAAAAAAAAAAAAAAGATACCTCTCCATGTCTCTCGGCAAATATCCTGACCAAAACCTTGGTACACAGCTCCTTTTTCAAATGTTATACTTGGCTAGGTATTGAATTAAGCTATAGAGGTATTTAAATTAGGTGAATTATACTTTATTTTGTTCTTGTACTCTAAGGGTTGCTGGCTTGTCCATTTGCGAATTTCTTTCACAAAGTATCATTTTGCCAGGGAACCCTGCTATGAACCCTGTGTTCAGGGTTAAAACTCTCTGTAGCGTTAGTTCTCAGGGCTTTTCCATTAGGAATGCCTGCTTAACTCCAGGATAGACTCCCTGATGGAGGCAACTCAAAAATATCTAGAAGGCAGGCTTATCAAAAATATGGGGAGCTCATGGTTACAGTGCGCTTTGCTGGATTTAGTCATTGGATTTGAGCATCCTTCTCTCATGACCCTGATAAGTCTGTGTCCTGCAGGACTTGGCTGCTTGGTCAGGATCTTTCCAAATCTCCTACATCTGATGGCTTTCACTTGCTGAAAAGTACTCTTGGAATAGGAAAGAGGCAGTAGCTAAGGGTGCTCTCTAGCACATGGCAAAAACCCTCATCGCTGGGCTAGGAATATTATATAACACCGCAGGTACTTGGCTTTGTATAAATAACCAAATACAACAATAACTGGATCTGGAACTTTATTTCAGATTTGCTATAACTTGAGAATTATCTTTACCTTTAGTCTGTTGGGAGTGCAGTGAAATGTTTCTGATTCTTACTTTCTTTGGAGAAATATAWGAAGAAGACTCTTTCATCCTAATTAAGGACTATTTTTTTGTATTCTGTATATTTAAAAAAAATAGTATATTTTAGTGTGTTTCATATACGACAAAATGACCGCTTCTGTCAGGACGAACAATCATTTCTTGCCTAGATCTTGTCAAATATTACTGAGCTGCTTTCCAATGGAATTAATCACAGCTTGGCCTAAGAGTTCAAGGATTTGGCCTGCTGTCACAAATACATCRCTATTTTGATATTTTCAAAAGAAAAATTATTGCTAAAGTGAACTGTTTCTTTTCTATATCCATTTATGCCTGAGCAAGCATCCTTTTTATGACATAAATCATATGTAATGTTCCTTCTTGTATGCAAGCAATGAGAAAATGTCCTCAGGCAACTTGTTTTCTAAAATAATCAGGCCAGGCATCCCCCACCTGGAAAAGTACTGTTACAGAGCTGATGGCTTAAAACACAGTGAATGGTGAAATATGACTGATGTAAGCCAGTGTACCAGAAAACATTTTTGTTTCAGATATTATACCTGCTCTCAAATCTAATCCTGGTTTTAGTGGTTTAGTTACTCAAGGGCAGACATCAAACACCTGCTCTGTCCACTCTCCTTCACTGCCAATACCATCAATTTTCCAAATGAGTCAGCTCATCTCTGTTCGGTAATTGATTGGTAATACAGAGTTCTAATTGAGGCTGTAAAATGAAGCTTGCAGATTTGATTGCCTGGTAGGAGTTCAGAGCACTTCAGTGATCAGAGCTATTGGTCTTGTAAATGGTATAAGCAAAGGCAAAACCAAAAAGAAAAGTAAAAAATTCACAGTAGTATAAAATGAGCTAACTCTGTTTTTACTTCATATTCAGGCTAAAATACCTTGAAGAGCAAACTTTTCTGGAGAAATAAAACAAYAAAATAAAGGTGAAAATAATCTTTCCAACTTTATTTCTAAGGCAGCACATCATCCTGAAGAGAGAGACAGGTTGAATACTGCCACTGTAAAACCCAWGACTGACATCTTGAAAACGGGTTAGAATTGATTTCCAATTTGAAACACAGGAAGAAGTAGATATAATTTGGGGAAAATATTACTGAAATATATATTCAGCAAGAAGCAAGCAGCATGSAGTGACAGGTTTCATTAGCCCTTGTGCTGGTATAAATAGTTGTTTCAAGCCCTTCCCCTTGAGGACTGCAATACATTGATATGGTTTTGTCTTCACCCAAGCTAACATTCAAGCTAGGATATTTGTGGAAGCAATTTAAACATTAAAATAAAGTAAGGATAACATTTAAAGTTAAAGACCAGATTTAATTTTTTATTTAAGAATAAATACCAAGTTACTACTTTTTTTTGCATGTAGCACCAACTTTAGTATTCAAGAAGCCCATTTTTGGGTGGTTACCAGGACCCTCAAAGGTAACTCTATTTTGAGCAATAACTTAAAAGCTTTTACATCAATCAGCATAGTACAGGCTTTATACAAGTGGGTGCAAAATGGACCCACTGAAGAAATCATAAGTCTGTTTTATGATAGCAGAATTGCAAGCTATAGAGACTAGGATACAGGCAGTGAATCCTGGCAGCAGGTGAGTGTCTCAATTTCATAAAAGCCTAAATATGATGTGAAATATGATATGAAATATCTGAAATTCCTAAAGCATTAATGTTTCCACATCTGTGAAGCCCCAGAAGCTCCAGTGCTTTGTGAGTGCYGTGCTGTGCAGTTTTCCCCTTGCTCTCAAGGCGCATCATGACATGCCGTTTTGGATAGTGCCATGGCCAGGCAGCATGAGGGCACTTCTTACCTCCTTTCACCCAGTGGAGATTCTTCAAAGTCCTGTCTACTAATGTGCCCCRACTGTGGGGAGTAATCAGATTCCTTTACATAAAGGGAGAAGAAAGGAGAACAAGAGAAAGCCAAGGGCTGTGATCTGGGGTTATGGTGCCTACTGAAGGAGGGAAGACCTGGTCCCCCAGGCTGTTCTGAAATTACAGACCTYATGAAAAACTGGATCCAAATCCTCTGGTCTGGATGTGAATCTCGTATAAGAATGAAGAGTCTTTTTGTCTTTAACAGTTATTTCATTCTTCTTGCCTAGGGTTCATTCTATTTCTGATTCTTCATTTTCACATTTTGCCTCTTAGTCTGTCCAGCCCTCCTAATCCTCTATGCTAGTTTGTTTTCTTCCTATGTATTTTTTTTCTTTTTTGTTGTGTGAGATTTTTGCACGCATTTCTTGTGTTACGTCAACTATTCTCCTCAACTTGAGCCAAATCCTGTTCTTGATTAGTGACCAACACCCGCTGAGGGCAAAAARAAAGGTTCCTTTTGACTTCATCTGACTTAGGAAGTACACAACAACACTGAGCAAAGAAACATCTTACAGAATTTAGGACAGAGATGCAAATCTGCATTCAAGGGCACAGACTGAATGAAGCATAGTACAGAGCATTTTATAGTAACAAATCTATTACATGCACCTATCTCTACAGATGTAACTGCTAAGTTTAAATTTACAAGACAATGTAATGGTTTAATTTTATAAAAATCTATACTGTTTCATTATCTTACTAAATTTCACCACATGAACTAGCACACTTTACTGATGCAGAATAAACAAGGCAGGAGGGGCACTCTGCGGACTATTAAAGTGTACAAGTGTTTTCAAATGAATGAAAGTGTGAAATATCCTTATTATATTTGAAGTGGGAGCCCAAGGCGAAGTGTCATGCCTGGCAAAGTTGAATATCTCTTACACCTCTTGACATCTCAAAGAAATAGATGTTTAATAGAGATCCAGTCAATTACAGTTTACCATTGTGGAAAAAAAGAGAACATCCTTCAGAGCATTGATAACCAGCTAAATAAGGTAGCACAGTATCGGAATAGGTGCACGCAGTGGTTGATGTTGTCAGTTGACCTTTGCTAGATATGTTCATYGAACAGTACACTTACTAGTAAGTGATCTGAAAGTGGAGTTGAGCTTTGAGATGACAAACTTTCATGATCATAATTTATTCAGGTTAATCAAAATTAAAGCATGGTATTGAATTGCTGGGTGATTAAATGGCAGATGCAATTCAATGTTAATAGTATTAATTAATGGCCATGACAAAAAAACATAACAATGCTATTAGAACTGTTCTAAATGTTAGTTCCTAAGGAATAACTAACAAATTCAACACAAAATACTTACAGCATTCTGATGATTTATGATTGACTCTATCACACAGATARTTCTGTCACAGCACCAGCTTGATTCTCTCAAATTATAACAAAATTKGAATTATTAATACATTTTACAGAGTGGAAATTCCAAAATTCAATTTGGCAATTCTAAAAACAAGTTATCTAGATTGGAAAAAGGATAGCATTATTTGTGTTCTCTTTTTATCATATATTGACAGTCATACGTGTGTCCAGTGAGGCCTAAGTTTTCTATTTGGGCTAGGTTTTATGGTGAAATTCTTTCCTGAAATGCATCCATACTAATGTACTTGTTACTATTCACAGAACAGAGTTTGGTCAGAGCAAAAACACCCTGCATAATGCAGAGTATAGTGCTTCAGGGAGTGCAGCTGATAAGAGAAAAAGGGACTCAAGGTGCAAGTAAGTYGGTAATGCACTGAAGGAAATTGCCTATGAATATTTTCTGAGACTGATTTGAATTTAGATATTTTAGATCATTTCAATGAAAAGCTTTACTTTGGTTTAGCCTGGACCAGACCCAATGTATGTTTTCTTATTAARTATTAATTAAACTATTTAAGTATTAGGAAACACAAAAATCAAGATTGTTTTTTAGAGAGATTAGAATTGATTTTTCTGTTAATCATTTCCTGTCAATAAAATTTCAGCAGGAAACATCTGATCAACTCTCATAAAACTGTGTGCTAGTGGAAACAGCTTAGCAACTTGAGATACTTGAGATTTTAAAGGCTAGACCATCCTATGTATTTCTGATTTGAGGTCAATGACTGTTATCTCCAGGTGAATGTCAGTATGCATGTACTGAAAATTACATCTCCCTCCCCTCTAGGCATGCCAGTTTACCTATGTGACTCCTGCCTTACCCAGTTCTGTGAAATGATTTAAGACAAGAAAAATTGAAGAAGTTCCCTGCATTGGGAGGGAGGAAATGTCCATCTGGAAGCAGTAATAGGAGAATGATCTGATCTAATCTGATTGAGTGCTGTACTCCCTCCTGAAGACCAAACATAAATTCCTGAATCACTCAGGTGTATTTGAGTGTGTATTTATGGTCCAAAATCTAGACTACTAATTCAAAGCATCTAAAAGTGATCCTCCTAAGGSATCCCCCTAGTGTTAGACATTCATTTAATTTAGATTGTTATTTCCAAACAAATTATAACTTGTTGCTTGCTTTATTTATTATTATGTCTCACTTGAGAAGAAAAGCCTTTTAGTAGAAAGGAGAAGAAAACACACAAACAAATACAAAACTCCACAAGAAAATTAGTTCAAGGGAAGAAATGTTGCTTTGTGAGGGAAAAGATGTTGAGGCTTGGTTCGGTGAATTGACATAGCGTGAGAGTGATGTGTTTAAAGAGCAAAACTAARTGACGGCTGTGAGTGTATCAGACTGCAGACTGATACTGTTAGCATTTTTCAGAAATTAAAGGCACTGTCTAGAGCAAAAGCACACTGCAAAATTCAGAGAGACAARATCACTGCCACCATATGGCTCTGTGGATAGAGAGCCCTTCCTGTGGCTAAGACTTATGATCCGGGACCTGCWGTCTAGGGTTGTCACCAGCCTCGGGATTAACAGGAGTACTGAGTCAGTCCTATGCCTGTGGCTGGTCTTAATGCTCGTTTGAAGGGACATTACCTTGCGCYGTGTGGGTGCAATAGGTGCAAAGGAGGCAGACAGGGCAGGACCTGGCACGCACGTATCCGTGAGCAGYGCGGCTTATCGCAGGCTGAGGCCTTTGCAGCAGTGCGAAGGACGCTACCACGTTGCGCGCTAGAAGGTATGTGTCGCCCAGGCCACAGCAGGGACATAAAAATGAGGTCTAAGTGTGGTAGAGGAGATGAAAGTGCTCTTTGGGAAATCTACATTTAGTAGTAAATATATTTTTCTTGACAAAATGCATTTAACTGTAGCTGTACAARTTTTGTGGTGAACAGAGGTATAGGATATTATTAATGTATGACACATGAGTGTCCAGTGTTTTCAAAACTCGTCAAATGGCTTCTATGTTCAGAGCTTGGAAGCTCTGCTTGGCAGAGGAATACACACACAGGGTTTTTGTATTTTTATTCTAATTTCATTAAATAATTTATATATTTTCAGTGCAGAGGAAGGAAGGATTTTAGGTGGCTTTCAAATGTGCTTGCTAAAAACTCTAATGAAAATGAAATTAAAATCTACCTTCCACCAAAAATGAAGCCATCAAGAAGTGTAACACAACACAGAAATAGGATCTCATTATGCAAATGCATCACAGAGGATCCTAATAGATGGGAGCCACTCTGCGTCAGTCTCTGCAATTAAAATGTACGGTGTATAATTAAAATTAATGTAATTAAAACAGTCTCAGCACCACGGTTCAATTATGTCACTCAAACATTGCCTCTAGACACACCAGAATCACATGTCAGTAATACGGAAAAGATGATCTCTACATTCCTTTAGATTAATAAACAGCTGGGACTAAAAGAAGGGAAAAAGGATGTTCTGTTTCCCAAGGCAAATCTACCCTGCATTCTTCACTGTAAAGTTCTCCTTGCTTATCTCACTGTCTTTTCAGTTTTACATTCAGCAGCAGTGAGCAATTTTTCACTCCTGAAATCACAACTTTGTCAATAATTTCTGTAGGAGGTAAAGCAGGGACTTAATTATTTGATCATAAAAGTTATTCAGATTGCAAACTGTAGAAACACTGCTGAGCATGCATACAACTTATGGCTGACCAGTCAACAGGTATGATAAGGATGTAAGGAAAAGCTGTTTTATGTGATGTATAATTTCTGTAACAGGCTTCCTGCTCCTTCTCCCCCCTCTCTCCCCTCACACACAAAAAAAAAAAAAGAAAGAAAAAAAGCTGGTGTAAGGCATTTAATCACTGACTTTCCATTACAAAGTGTGTCCCTCTCAACCTCTCAAACTGATATACTACCCAGAGAGAAAAGTGGATCAAACTGTAGAGCTACTGAAGCAAGGAGCCTGAGCACCTCCACCTGTAATATTCTTCAGAAATGCATTGCTCTCGCTGTTGCATAGTTTCTCATCAGATTAACCATCTTCCTTTTGACTTTTAAACCCTTCCAACCTCCTAGAGCATCAACAGCTGCTTATTAAGCAGCTACTTATAAAAAGAATACTGAGCTTTTCCAAGTAGTCAGTCAAAACTACCAGTATTCTATAAGAAAAACTATATCCTGTAGAAGAAGTTATTTTTGTCTATAAGGGAGATCCTGTATCTCTCCATATCATTAGCAAAGGATAAGGTAGGGTTAGTCTAGCAGTAATTTCAATCATCTCATTAGAGAAATACAGAAATACATAACAGAAAACAATTTTCTGTTAAATTTATTTGGCACACTTCRGTGTCCCTTTGAATTTACCAACTGGTTTTAACGTTGTACTTGCTTATTTTCCTTTGATTAGTACAGATTGCCTCTAACATCACTCTGACCATAATTACAGAGACACAAGTGGAGGCAATAAAGTGTTTGATAATGACCATAAAAAAATTGCTGAGAGTTTTGGAGGTTTTGCAACAAGAATCCAGGAACTTGTGCAATTTTCAGTTAATAATGGATACATAATCTACAATCAAAAAAAATAATACTTAAGCTTTAATTCTGGCCTTGGGTGGGGTGACACAATTATATGAGGAGTTTTAATTCTGTAAGTAAACTACTTACTCTATGAACTAGTCTGCCTGTGGGAAATGGAGACATCATTGATTTCTGAAGGACTTTCTATGTTCCCAAGCTCCAAACTTTATATATTTGCTTCTACACCTTCCAAAGAAAACTTCAAGACAATATCAAGTCCTCCAAACCAACTTTGCGCTCAGCAGGCTAAACTGGATATTTTATTCAGAGAAGTCACAAGATTTACCATGCTCAAAAGCCACATTTAATCACCAAAACCTACTTTTCTAAACACCTTAAGTTTAAGGACTAGTCAACATAGCAGGGAAAAAAGTCCAGTTTTATGTTGGCTAAATRATGTATTTTGGAAGAAGTATGTTCTAAAAGACTTACTATTCTTAATTTAATGCAGTGGATGTTAAAAATKAATAAAAATTTAAAAGAGATGATGAGCCTCAGTTTGGGTACGGACAAACTATCTGAAAGAGCCTTGAAGATGAAGAGATGAGAAAGAGCACACATGGATTTGCCAAGGATAGATCATGTCAGATCAATTTTATTTCTCCCCCATTAACCTGGTAAGTTTTCCCAGGAACCTTTTCCCAGTAATGAATCAGCTTTCTTCCTAAAATCTAATAAGATTTTAACAGTGTCTCACATGATATTCTTATAAGAAGCCTAGGGAAGCATAGTTTGGATGAAACTATTGTAGTRAAACTATGATATATTGCAAAACTGGTTGGAAAACTGTTAGCAGAGAATAAATATCGCTGATTCATGGTCAAAATGGAAGGAAATGTTAAGTGTGGTTTTGCAGGGTTCTCTACTAAGTCTGGTATTAACATACATATAAAAGATTGGAATGAAGGAAGATTATTCTCATTAAAACAGCAGATTATATCACCCTGGATTATACTGCTACCATGTTAGAGAACAGTATTAGAATTCACTACCATCTTGACAAACAGGAAACAGACTGAAAAAAAAAAATAATATGGTTCAGCAGGGATGAGTACACATAGTAGCCAAGAATCATCAACTGCATGATGTAGGATCAAGAATGATTGCCTAGAGAGCAGTTCTGCCAGAGAGATCTGCAGTTTACAAGAGGAACATGAGCCAACAGTGTCACTCCTGCAAGAAAAGCAGACTTCTAAACTGGTACAAACAAACACAGGTACAGCCAGCCAAATTCATGAATTTATTTGATGTAAAGTACATCTTTATGTGTTGTTGAACTATAGTTATTACCTCTACAGATCTATGTGAAAAATAAGATTTTACTCCCTTATAATCACCATAGATAAAAATAATTCACCAATGCAAAAACATACRGATTATTTCCTGACTTATGCACCATGAATGGATTTGTTCATGAAATCCACATCAAAAAGATTCATTACAGATAACGTGTTGAAAAGTGGAAATTATYCCCCCAATGATTTCCCTGTCTAATTAAATTTGCATAGTTGGAGTCTTAAAGTCATTTTCCTCATGCAGAATTCATTAAGTGACCAAGAAATAAAATAAAAAAYGGTAAGGATGATTTTACCCTCCCAGTCATTTTGAGGAGTAACTTCTCAAAGTATTAATGCACTTAAATTAATCTATATTTTCCATATTTATAGTTAAAAAGAGAGAAATATATAAGCAATCTATGATATTAATTAGGATTTCTATTATTGATTCCTGACAATAGAAAATATGTGGAAAAGTATTTTAATGTTAACATGGATGGAAAAGCATAGAAAGAGTGTCTTCTTTCATTTTTGTCTTAAAAACAAAAATGGAATTAAATAAGAGCTACCTTCTGTTACGGGAATGACAAATAGTGTCTTTACTATAAAATTTGTCAATCAGTCAGAGTAATATAAGTACTTAAAAGTAGCTACTCAGCTAGCCGTTTCAAATGCTAAATCTGAACTTCCTTAAAGCACAGGTGGTTTATGGATATCCAGTTCTTCAGCTGAGCAAAATACTGTTACTAATAGAGGCTGAAAAATGGTGATGCTAAGCACAATATATTTCTTCTATAACCCTGATTGTTCATCATCATCATCTACAGATCACACAGACTGTGTGAACTACACAGAACAGAAGGCCAGTGAGAGAACCCTGGGGAATATCAGCCAATTWTCGTTATGCTTAATGTGTATTTATTTAATTGATATGGTAGAGATGATACTTAGGAGCAATGAAATCACATTCTAAGTTGTTATTTATGAAAATCTGTGAACAGAAGGAACTAAAGTGGGAAAACAGTTCCCAAAAGATGACTCAATCTGTTGGCAGGATGCAGTCACTAAAGTAAACTCAGAAAATCTGCTTGTCCATGAGGTGTACCCATTGTAATATAGTAATAATGGATCAAAATATGTAATTACTCAGTGTGGTTTGAGGAGGTTTTTTTTTTTTTTTTTAGATCAATTTGTGTACAAAAAAAAAGAAAAGAAAAAAAAGAAAAAAAGCACAGCTATCTTCTTCTTTCACAGAATGGAGAAYAAGGTTGTGTATCCCTCCATGCATCCCTCCGTTTGCTCTGGGATCATAAAGACTAACTCAGAAGCAGTGGAAAAAAAAGGTTACACAAAGGATACCTGTACCTCTGTATGGTTAAATACGGAAACTGCAAGTGTATTAACACCTTGAAATTAACAAGTAGATCTAGAACAGACGAGCAGCCCTGAACCCAGACCTAAGCAACGTATTTGTTTATGGAGATCTCACAGTCACTCTCTTATCTCACCACCTGCACTAGAACCTGCTGAGGTGGACACAGTGCAACTTAAGCCTCATGCTAGGTGGAAGCTGAACACACATATGCTGTAATCGACCTCATGGGAAACAGACCTTAGATGAAATTTGGCAAGTAAGCTGGCCCTGACATCATGAGATCCAGCTCAAAATAGAGACATACAAGGTCAAACTGGTAATCAAAAGCAACCAGCTTTCCCTTACCAGGGAAAGCAGAGAGTTCAAAGCACCTTGCTACAGCAGTAAGGGAGATTTTCTACTTAGGAATAGGTCCACTGCTTCTTCTAGTAGTAGGAAAGAATAAGGCAGCAGCTCATATCTCTGCTGTCCAAAGATAGTACCTGTAAACCGGGCTGAGTTCATTCACTGAGTGCCACCTGGCACTGTCTCTAGGCATGTAGTACTCAGCTGGAAGAAGAAACAGTTAAGAGGCATCTTCTTCCTCTGTGTGCACTAGGAATGGTGAGAAGGAGCTACAGAGAGTTCTATGCAGGCTCAAATTCTACAACAGTATACCTGCATCTTTTGATATTCCCAAGTAGAATTAAGACTTCTTCCTGCTGTGTATGTAAAATATGAGTGAGTTACTTTTTTTTTTTCCACCTGATCCAACAAACTAGATGCATTTCTTAACACAAAACAGAGGGGAGCAAGTCTGCTTGTATTCTCTTATTGCCTTCTAAATGCCAGTTGCAATTTTGAAATGCTTTTGGTGTTGYTTCTCCATGAAGAAAATAGATGAACCTGAAAAAAATCATGAGCAACTTGCTCAACAGACGTGTAAYCCTGAAAGTCTTAGTGATCACCCTGGGGTAACAAAAAGAGTCATAGCAACACAATACTGGTCCAGTCCAGTCCAGTCCCTAGCTAYTAAACACAATCATGTGTCTCTTTCATAAACTAAATAAGATCCACCTTAAAGCCTATAAGGAATGTTGGAAGATTGTTCTGGAATATCATTTTGTATGATTTCATGTGTCTACATCTTCAGGTCAATGTGTGATTTCATACATAAAAGACCTAAGAAAATACCTAAAGGGCTTTCCATTGAAACTCTGCCATTATTTCAGCGGGCTTTCCAAGGACATTATTTGACAGAGCTGGGAAATATGCAAGTTAGTTAGTTAGTGAAGACTGTATTTCAATATCACTTTCCAATTCATTCACTTCCCTTTCCCAGCGTCCAGATAATTAAGTTCTAGCTGTATCCCTAGAGTAGTGCCTAAGGCAAAAATAAGGGCAGAGGCACCTGAAAAAAATCACTGAGATTAATTCCCCTTGTGAGTCCTGAGAAGAGGGACCATATACCATCTAATAGAAATGACCAAAGGAAAGAAAAGACAATATAAAGGTTCAAGTGATAGTTTTTCTACTGATTGGATGGAGGGAGGTAATTTATTAATACCGCTTTCATACAGCACTTCTCTTATTCAAGAAAAACACAGAAACAATTTCCTCTCTCTGAGTAAACTTCATATTGCATATATKTGCTCTATTTCTGTGAAGCTGAACACTTTGTGTTTTTAGAGCTAGACATTCATATGATAAAATATGACATTTCGTAAAAATACTTTCTTCAGAGATTTAAGGGGTCAGAAGCTTTCACAATTTTGTTACTGCTGYGGGAATGATGTGCCAGGATACTTCCTCTCTTTGAGTCCTCAGCCCTGTGATGGAGTGAAACAGTTTGTTCCATAGCTTCTTGCTTGCTAAGACATGTATGTTCAGATCAGTTTATCCGAGTAAAAGGGCCCCTTTTCCTGAGTATGCCATGTTCTCTTCTGACAGTGAACATGTGCCTGCCCCACCTGCAGCATGGTTACTTGGTGCAAGTACAAGGCGCATGCTCTTCCCTGACAGAGTAAGTAAGTTTACCATGCACGTGCACAAGGTGCCGTACTGTTCACGTGGGCAGGCCCTGGTGTGCGTCCYTTTCTTGCCACTGGGACAAAGCGTGTGACTTGTCAAAATGGCAAGGCTGGGCATTAGTCATTTACTACATGGAAAGGTAGGCTGGAATGTAAATCTTTAGGCATTTCGTAAGAAAAAGTTATTGAGAGCCTCCAGACAGATGCAAGTGTATCACTCCTACAGCTGTCACTATTCTTCAGTTGCCAAATTGCCGGCTAGGATATTCAGGAAAAAAGCAATGAGTTTCAGGTAAATTCATATATTTTATTAAAGACCTTCAAGGAACCTGAAGATCATTTAATATTTCCAAAGGAGTAGACTATGGTACGCTATATTAATGGTCAGATCTGATAAAGAATAATCTAGAGGTAGTTTTGATATGTTCCAAGAACCTCTTTCAGTCATGTGGGTTGTTTCTTAACGCACGTCCACCTCTACTTAAGATGTCTTTTAAACTATTTTATTTAACCCTTCTGGAACAATCCCCCTAATCTCTATGTTTATATGTTGCCCTCTAGATGACAGCAAAAGTCAATTCCCTGTCATCTTATTAAAAGTGTATTTAGTTTAGCCTCTTTCCTCTACACAGCTAACAAAGCCCTGATTAATCAGCTATATAGCAAGAGTAAACACATTGCTTCACTTAATTAAAAATTAAATTCCTCTTGAGGAATCATTACAGTAGCAATCTAGTATATGCCTTTGTTAAATAGGTGTTTCTTCGAGGACACAATGAGCAGTAGACTATGGGGARCTCTGCGTCAATATAAACAGAAATTTGTTCAGACATGAAATTAGAATACCGCACATGTTCATCCTCTAGAAAGAGGCAGGTATAGAAAAACCAASGGAATAGAAGTGCTATATTTGGTACAGTCTGCATCTGGAATGCTTTTAAAACGCACCCTGTAATTTTAATATTTTGAAGAGGTCACGAAAGGTAGTGCTTTGCGCTTCCTTGTGGAAATGCTTTCAGTGTCTAGAACTTCAAACAAAAATTGTCAAACTGATCAAAGATGCARATGCTAATAATACCATTTAAGAAAAATATTGAAAACATTTTCTTCAAAGGCTTTTCTTCTCAGTTTTCCACCTTCTAATAAAACTAGAAGCAAGTAGATTAAACTTACAGAAACCAAAATAGCTGTGGCTAATGTGTTAGCTTTTCATAAGCAATACAATCAGAACATGCTCCTGGATTGGTTACAAGTTGCATCTGCTTTTTACATCTACACAGTGTGATATGGAAATACAGGATTTTGGTCTTGAKTGTTAGCCCACCATAACCAGTACTCAGGTAGACAATGTCATAGCTTCCAGACACAAGCCGTGGTGTACTGCAGGATGCAGATGTATCTATTCTTTCTTTCCACTCACTATCATTAACTCTGCATTGCACATGTGACTAGAGTGGCACAAAATCATTCCCCGTATTTTGCAGATATCCATATCTTGTACTTTGCAAACAGAAGAAGAAAATACCTCTTCACTCAGCTTCTCTTCCATTTCAGTGGGTTGAGAGCCATAGCACCCAGCCAGAAGAGTCACTGTACCCTTCACTGGATGACATTCAGCACAACAGGTCTACACTAAGTACAGTGTGTTTGTTTCTTGGCACGGCAGGGAGTCAAGACCTCCTCTAATGACAGTATCACAATTTTGTTCCTTACCTTTCAGAATCACAGATTAGAATAGCTCACTCGGAGGCCTAGCATCCTCAGTMCAAAAGCAGGCATTCAAGTGAGAGTAAGCACTTTGTATGTTTTGCTGAGGATTCATCTCTGCTGAATGATATATTCCCATGATYCAGATATGCGAAAGTGATCTTTTCTGTAGCATAATTGTTAACATGAGGATTCTTATTTATTTTCTCAGCTACAATGCATGTAAAGCAAATAGACCATAGCAATACCATTACACACATTTCTGCACTCACTTTAGAGACRATCAATATCAATTATCAAATTCTCAACAGGAGAGAAAGGCTGTGAAATTGCCCATAAAACAAATTTACAAAATCATCTCAATACTTTCTGTTTTCTCTTCTCTTCTAAAAATTATGCATAAATAATTATTTCAAAGGTACTTTCACCTTCATTAGCATAATATGTCCTAATCACGAAATTAGTGATGATGCCTTCCCATGTTTCATGGAAATGAGGAAAACGGGTTAGATTCTTGTTTTAATGAAGGTTCATGTTTTATAATTGATCTTATTCTTTGGAGCAGAGTCACTCTCTGGTACTTGCCTCTCCAGCTCTGCAACAGACCAGTAACTTTTACTCAGATAAAAGCTGTGTCCACTCTGTTAGTCAAATAGTGAATTTTTCAAATGCCTGATGTATCTAAAAAGCTCAGGAAGAGATTTCCTGCTTGTAGGAATTCATTATCAAGGAGCTTGAAGCTTCTTTCAGGAAGATAGACTGTAGGTATTTGAGCACTCACCTGTTGCCTTATCTATCTCTTGTGGAAAAAAAAAAAACAGTAAATAGGATGCAAGTTTTCATATAAACTAAATATCCCAGCTTCTTTTGTGAGTTCCTCCTCTTCTGCTCCCCTCCTTGAGGCAAAACAGTCACAAAGAAGTTTTCTTCCCATTTCGTAGCACAACTGATTATAAAGTAGGCTTCCAAGGGAGGGATGGGTCAATATGCAGATAACGTTAGTCTGGTTTAGATCACTTCTGGAAACACAGGAAGGAAGAAACTTGGGATTTGCATTTATATATTCATTATGCATATATTTCGCATGCACGCACACACACACACACAGTTTAAATGGCACAAATGCCCAAAGATATTTGGCACAGCATTAGTCAGTTGTCTGTCAGGCTTTATCCTAAGGTGCTCGCATCAAAAATTATTCAATGGATTGTATGATAGATTTTAAAATACCCATTTCCATGTCCTCCTGCAAGCCCAGTGATTCAGACTCCTGGCAGCTGAAGTGCATTTCAGTCTAACAGGACGTACAATGTATTTCAGACACCAGATGTAACATTGTTGGCAGCTGCATAACATATCAACTATTTTCTTTCTCTTACAGTGAAGAACTTAGTTCTCCATCATTTTATTATGCCATTGRTCCCCATTCGCTTTAGCAGAAACACACTGGAATAGGCATGTCTCAAGATTCCTAGTGCTTTACAGCCTTTTCCTATCTACTGCTTTCCAAAATGATTAGGCATATCACACCTAGGGATCGTTTAATATTGTGCACTCTGTGTTTGTCCATAGAAAGTACAAAGACATCCATCATTTTACAAGGCATTGCCAGCTTGAAAGTGTCATATTTGTACTTTTGAACATGTAATATATTTATTCTCTGTTTGGTTTTTTCAATGTCTCATCCTTAATCCTTTATCACTAATTTAGACAACTAATTGCTTCAGACAAATTACATTATTCGCTTTCATGTTTCCCTATATGTTAAATACTGATAAGTAGCCTCCACTTATCAAYGATAGTCAGCTTTACATTAATTATATTTCAAGGCACATAGAAGTCATTGCGCAGTAGCCCTCCTTAGTGATGCACCACATACTGAATATGAATCAAATATAAAGAATTTAACAGAAAATGACTGAAATATTGAATCCTGAGCAGAGATGAAAATAATACATTCAAATTAATTCAGGCATTTTTGAATACCATCAATTTTACTACAGCTTATGCTCTCAACAATCACTGTCTTTGAACTGCAGCAACTGGGATTAAAGATTAGCATGTATGGAGCCCACCTGAATCTTTCTGAATAGGCACAATTATATTATGATTTGTAATGCAGTGCTCCTTCTCTTGAATGCTAACACCAGCATGGTTTTATTATGAAAATCTCAAAAATTACTAATGTCTTTTAGAACATTATTTCAGCTGTTTTTATGTGCTGAGTTGTACTGACTATGCATGCAGCATAAATTAAGGATAAAATATGTTCTAATCTAGCTGTAATTAGAATGCAAATTAAAGGAAATGGGTTAGTATAGCAAAAAAAATAATAACAAAACTATTACCCCAAATGTATTTGGAACCTTAAGCCTTGAAGCTTAATAAGCAATTTGAAAGCAAGTCAAACAGTCTGAGCTAGATGCTAATAGATAACCACCTGTGTCCTTCCAGTACTCTGCAAGGCCTCATTAGCTGTGTGAGGCCATGGATCTTGGCTCCTTTTCCACTTAAGTAAATTTAGCACTATGAAGAACCATGACAGGCTGGGCATTTCATGTTAATGAACTCCACTCCACATAGTGCTCTCTCCCTATTAAAAAAATGACCCTTTGTAAGGAAAACTATTTTTTTAATCTAAAATATTAGTCCAGCAGTATTTAGAGCAATTCCCTGTGCAAATTCAAGCATAAAAGAATCATCTAGGATGGTTTTCTAACAAGCCAGATGCTATGTCTATTAAATAAATCTCTATAAGGTTGTAGTCCTTTGTTTGAATGAGAACAATATTAACTGGATCAAAAGTTTCTTTTATTTTAACTCTATCAAAYACAGTAAGGTTACTGCAGAAAAATTAAAAGCATTCCTGGGAAATGATTTCACAGACCTCTAGTGGACTGAAATTGAGCTTCTCAGACTTAACGTGTTGCTTAGCACAGCAACAACTACCCATAGTTTATTTGTAGTATCTACTTGTAAAAAGAGCTAAATACTGCTGACACATTTTATTTTCCAGCAACACCAGTGCTATTTTCTGCTTTCTAGATCTGAAGATTTATGGTTCAAATACCTGTCAGCACATGTCCCAGAAATACAGAGTCACACTATAATGCTGCTTTTGTAGTATTCYTATTTATTGTTTAAGGATTAGAATCAGTTTTAGTTTAGAGATCATATCAGTTTCTGCAAGACCTCATGAGGTAAGTGCTGAAATTGCTTGACTTCTGCTCAGACGAGGCTCTTTTYCACTATCTCACCTTCCAGCTACCGACTCTGGTGTTAAAAACCACTAAAATTCTCAGAACTCTGGATTGAGCTGGAGATCCCAGATTTCAGGTCTGGTGACCAGATTAGACTAGAACCCACACAATCGAAAGCCCTGTGGTCATTTGGAGCACTGAATGTCACCCTGAATTTTCAGGTGTTTTATCCCAGATCACCAACAGAACACTTTCAGGGTGTTGCAGGCACATCATTCTTATAGATTTGGCAACAATCAGGCTTCTTACAGAAAAACCTAGAGATGAAGCTGATGATGGCTGTCAAGTGTAGAAATTACTCTTATCTTTCTTCTGAGGTGGTCTTGAACCACCTCAAGTTAAGTCAAGGCAGGTCATTGGAGTGAGCAGAAAAATGAGCTGCAGAGAGAGCACACTTTTTTAATAGAGGGACACACAGAGATAATCAGGGAYTGGTGAGAGGAAGCGAGATTTTGAAAAGCACTGCACTTCAGCAGTGGTTAGGCACTGAGCCTTCTTTTATAGTCTTATTAGATACCAAAATAGCTTTCACAATTCTCATGCAAAATGTATCTAATACTCGGTTTGTATTAGARAAAATGAAATAGCTCACTGAGGTAGGTCTGGCAACATTAACCTTTTCTTGTATTATTTCCAGTTTTACAGAAATTCACTACTTCAGAGACTTGAGATAGACGCTTCTTCTGACTGCTGAGTTCTGTCTCCTTAGTAATATTGCCACTGAAAACACATTAAGCCTGTGCTTCATTTCTCTCAGTTCCAGGCTTTTTCTGTTACCATTTCAAGAACCATTTCAATAGGTTCTACTCCGAGTGGTCACCAGGGACCCCAAGCAGCTTCTTTGCTAGTGAAAGCATCTCCAGGCCTGCCTGGGGAGATAGCCGGAGTATTCTGGACCTGGCAGCTCACAAAAGACRACGCACATGAAGGTCAGAGAGAGAAAGCATTCAGAGGCAAAAGGACTTAGTAATGCAATCAGCTTTCAGGGGTATCTGACCACCGTCAGAACACATGCAAAATTTTATTCTTCAAGAAAGCTTTCTCACTATAAACTGCTTAAGAAAGAGCTAGTGGGAAAGAAAAATGAAGAGTGGGGGATATCCTGAGCATTGGCTCTCTACTGAGAGAAGAAAAAGTGCATTAACACCTCCACAGTGAGGATCTAAATTACTTAGGGAATGCTTAGACATTATGGTACTAAACACTACAGGAAACTCTAAAGCAGATGTATGAAACATTAAATAATTTAATTTATTTCCAATATCTGCTTTTACCCTGATACTTTATTCCAAATTTTCTAACATGCTTGGGGCAAGCACCAAAATAACAGCAGCCCCTTTCAAAAAAGTAGTATTCAGGAAGCAGAATAGTCTTTTTTTCTGATGTACTCCCATCATATTAATTTCTCTCTATCTCATACTTCCATTGCAGAAATCTCACAAATAATTTCTCTTCAGAAAGTCTCACCATAGTAACTTCCTCCCAGATATCATGTTATCACTTGATAATCTC
>NW_028186978.1:4444309-4554842 GCF_003343005.1 Rhea americana
CTCTTCATTCTGGAGAGAAAATCTGAATTCTAAATATACCAGCACTAGAAAGAAATAAGGAGAGCCCCCACAGTTAGCATTTTAAACCTCTCCCCCTAACACCCCAACATTTTTTTTTTAATTACTCTGATATAATAGTAGCTTTGTTTATGATTTGTGAATGCTTCAGATTCAAAATCCTGGAAGAGAATGGAGCAGGAGTTAGTAGATGACACCAATTATTATACACACTTTACTGGTGCTAGTACTGAGGTCTGAACTAACAACAGTGAAGGCTGGGATTTTCCTTAGGAAAATGGCAACGTTTAAGGAGCCCATGCACTCARTGCCTCTCAGCCCATGTTACACCACGAGAAAAAGGTGGTGCAACCACGTCATCACCACACTACAACCGCTACTCAACTGCTACCAGGTTTCAGCCAGCGTGAAAGCATCTATTTACATTCACTCCTATGACTCCCAAGACCCAGTATTCAAGTACAAGTAACATTCTTCAGATTTGTATCCCTCGTCTTAGTTTTCAAGGTGTTTGAAAGTCTCTATATAAATATATACTAAAATACATACAAAACACTTTTGAGTTTTAAAATTCAGAGTAGGGTTTGTTACAAGTGAAGCTGCACACTAGAGATCACAGAGATGCCAAAATACCTATTTTAAGGTTAGCAAAGAACACAAATTGTAGGCATAAGAGAAAAAGAAATTTAGTCAGGTATTAGTTAATGTGACAGAAAAGGGCTTGTTTCTGAAATGTGAAYGAGCTGGTAATCTCCCTTAATCACTGAAAAGTGTGAGAAGTAAATCTTCCAAGGACCTGATAAAGCTTCATAAGGTTTAAAGGAGAAATCCAAGAGCTAGAATGTAAAATTTGTTACAAAAAGTTATAAAATTTGACTGAACAACAACAATAGATTAGTTTTAAACTTTGTTAAGACTTTTATTTTAAAGCTGTTTGCTACTTTGTTTACAGGATATAGCTATATCAAATTAAGTTGAGTCAAAGTGACTTAAAATGCAGATCRAAAGTCTGGAAAAATGGATATATAGAATGTCATTAGTTTCTCACAATATTTCTTTCTTGTGAATATGTTTATGAAAAATGTCTACTTAAATCTTTCAGATTTGGGATGTTCCATGAGAAACATGACATGTGTCAGATAATATGATGTTTTTTCATTGACTATGAAGGTTTTACTCCTTGATATTGARATATAACATGTCTAGCCTTGGAGAGGGATACTCTTAACAGACCCTGAGAGTGAAGACTCGCACATCAGTTGGGGTGAACTCGAGCCAATCTGACCCCTCTCCTTGGCTCCACATAATAGCATTAATCTGGCCCCAYCAGAGAGCATTTTTTATAGAAACATTAAAAAGCACTGTACCTGTTCATTATATCTAAGGGTGATTTTCTGGATATGTTTGTCCCCCACCTTTTTTTTTAATCCATTAATGGAATTACTAGATTTGTGCATTTGCTTCAGAAAGAGCAAATGTTCAAGTGAGGTAGTTCACCTCCTTACGAGACACTTGATTCAGTGACAGCTGTGAGTATTTGACTTTAGATCATGAATCACCCCTTTACTCAAGTTAATCTCTGACTTTATTCCCTTGTTGCCCAAGGTTTGGACCAAACCAGTAACAAATAAGTCTAGACAAGGACTGCATGAAACACAAATAGCTACAGCCCTGGAATCCTGGAGTTCAGTTCACGAGCTGCTTTACTTTGCTGGCACAACAGGTACTCAGCTGAAATCCCACAGGGACACTTTTCCCTGTTATTCTCCCAAACTACATAACCTAAGGTGCTAATTCATTCCTTTTACCCTCTAGCTTCTGCTTCAGCATGTGAGGACAGAGAGTAAAGCACTAACAGGTTGTGTTTAGCAAATACAATGTTTTACTTTGAGGATTATATAACTCCRAGGCAGGGAGCTGGAACTTGCTGTGTACTTTAGTCTCTTCAGTTCCAGGATGCTCTCGGCCCTGCAGCCACATCATTACAAAACAACCAGTGCTTCGTGCTGCAAGCTGAAGTGCTATCCGCCTCCTGTTCCCACTTTAGAGAAAAGCTCAGGCTCCAAAAGCCATCGTTATTTAAGGATGACAAGACAAGAAAGGAGAGGTGCTGTTTCTGAAGAAAGAACAAACTGACAATACAAATAAACGCTGTTTAAAAGCAACCTTTTAGGGTCATAGTACCTAGAGAAATAGAGAAATGCATTCTGAAGAGTTAGTCTTCAGATATAAATATATTTGATATAAACTACTGTAAAATCTATTTCCCGAAGCCAGAGCTAAGAACACAACTTGGAGCTGAGCCATTGTTTAATTTATTTTTCATGAAGGACTACTAGATACATTTGACTTAGAGTTGTTGCTGCTTTTAGCATTTTCCAGAACGGAGGCACCAGCAGGTCTTATGTCCTCTACTGAACAAACATAAGTGGTGAGGTTATTGAGTCCATAACCCCAAAACATCTAGCTGTCTATCCAACAAACTGACAAAGAGATCCACTCCTGATTCAATAGGTAAAACATCTGAGTAAACTAAATATATGCATTTATATTAGTGTATATATGTATGTGCATATATACATACATAAACACATACACATGTGTATCTGCGCACATACACACTCAGTCTTTTCCCTACAAATATATGTATAAAAAACCCACTTGCAACTAGACGTTCCCATTGGAATGACCGGCAAAGAGGTGTCCCAGACACCCAGCTGCACCTGCGCTCTCCCGGAGCTGCGCACTTCAGCTCGCCCGGCGCACGGTTCCAGACTGCTGCTGCGGAAAACAGGCTTTACGTCACCATTAGGGAACCTGGAGTTTACAGCATCAGCAAAATACAAATCTTTCTAGATCACAACTTAGCTAACGCTGGGCAAAAGGAAACATCARGAGGGAATGACATTTTTGGAATGGCAAGCAGAGATCATACAAACACCCTCCTCTCCCCGCCAGGACTGCCTTGTTAGTCTGAAAAAATAAAACAGCAGAAACTGTGGACAGGAGCCCACCACAACAGCTCTGCAGGCTAAAGGAAATAAACTGTGAAGCCAGCGATAGCAGACAGGTGATGGATATGGCCATATTGAGCCAACTATGACTGTGACAGGAGAGCTAAAGAGCTCCTTAAACTCCAGATAAGAAGCTAGGCGGGGAACTATCAGTCCCTATCGACAGAAGACGAGGAAAAAGACATGTAAACAAAGAGCAACACTGAATGGTGTTAGAGAAAGACAGGTTTCTTCCTTAATACATTACCTAAGAAAAATGAGGGGAAATTTATTTTTAAGGCCTGACACAAGCAAGTGCCTTTCCTCCACATGAAGATGGAGAGGACACTAGCAATAACTGAGGAAAATTACCTCTAGGCAATTATCCAGATCTGGAAGAAGTCACTGCAGAAAGTCCTGCATTTCATATTGGTATTAGTAATGTAACAGGGAAGAGAACTGAAATAAAACAGCCTGATAGAGTCTAATACTTTCAGAGATTATTCAGTTAATTGATATAAGATCCCATTACAAAACAAGAGGTTATAGGTGACTTTTCTGCTTGACATAGAAACAATTAATCATTAAAGTACCAGCAGTACGGAGCAGCATCTACTCTAGCTTTTGCAGGTCAGCAAACAGTTCCTGCATGCCTTCTGAAGCACTTCTTGGGTCATAAGAAGGAGGAACAGGAAGACTGACATGTGCTTGCTTATAGATCCAAGAACTGTTCACAGAAGATCTCTGAAATATCTYAGTGCTTGTATAAAGGTAAGAGTTTGTTCTTTCTTTGCTGCAATCTGGCAATGTCACTATTCTTCTAATGTTTTGCAGTATTTTTGATTTTTTTCTCCAGAGATTTCATACAACCAAATACAGCAGATATGAATTTATTTTACCTCTCAACTTCTCATTCAGTTCACTGAGCTGAAACTGAAAGCTGAAACTGAAAGCTGATGCAACTATGAAAACTGCTTCGTACAATCCCAGCCAATACATCATAGATATTGTTAGGTCATTCATTTTCTACATAAATTTATCTACATCTTCCCACAAAACTAACCAAAGAAACAGAAAAGTGCTTTAGGCCAGCACCTCTAGTCACCACTGAACGGTCGTGAGTTTACAACATCTCTAAATTTAGCCTCATGTTCTTCTACAAACAGCTAGAACTCTGAAAATGGAGATGTTTACACTCTTGACATTAATGTTTATGACATGCTCCATTTTGAGGAGGTGTGCAATGTGTTTGCTAATGAATAAAATGTCTTCATCTCCAGACTCGACAACACTTTTGTTCTTAAGTGCTGCAATACCTCTTTCTCATCATAAAGGAGGCACCATCTGTTGTGACACAAATGAGAAATGAGCATTTCACGTATTGTTTTCATCAATAGTGTGACACTCAGAATAGTTATTTTTTAATCAATGCAATCTTTGAGCCTCTAAAGAGCAAGAGGGCCTCCGAGACTTCTTCTGTCACTCTACAGATGAAAACAGCATCTCTGTCATTGGTGCTTTCTTCTGGCGCAGTGGAAAACCTAACATGCTATTTTCTGTTGAACATGCTTTTCAACATTATCATTGATATCTTCTACCCATCGTGTCTTTTTTGTAGGGCTGATTTCCCAAAATGCAAGGTAGAAAGAATGGCCTAAATTTCTACATTACAGGCTGTTCATTTTCCACACTCCCTGTCTGCCTGTGTCTCCATCCCTGATCTTTTTTCTGTTCTACAGCGTAGCTTAACTAGCAACTGTTTCCAGCCTATGCAGTGCCAGAGTACCAGCTCCCACTGACCTCCCCAGCACTGGGAAAGCCTGGTCCATCCATCCTGGGAACAAAGGCACTGGAGTATGCCTCTGCACCTCTTATTAGTCTCAAAAGCTGATGTCCATGCTGTTCCCAATGTTGTGACACATCTCCAAGCTGTTGCTCTGCAGAGTAACAGGAAAGATCCAGGGAACCATCTGGAGCAGACTGCAGTGGGGTAGGTGGTGCTCAGGCTCAGCAGCCTCTGCTTGGCCAGCAGAGCCAGAGCACAGCGTTTGGCCTTGGGTCATGTCTGGGTATCAGGTRTGATCTAAGACTTGGTTATTAATTTGTGTGTTTTCAGAGCGTCTAAAATAATCACATCTCCATTGTTAAAAATAGTCTRTGCTTGGGCTCTTAGTGGAAAACACATCAAGAAAGCTACAAAACTGCTGCAGAAAAAGAGAAGTTGCATTTCTGAACATTACATAGGACCCTACGATTAAAGCAGTGCCTTCACGGCATGAAATTGAAAGTATGCGCTATAGCTCTAGAGCACAGCATGAGGGATGTTTGAGGGCACAAAGCCTCCTGACTCAGACCTGGGGAACCTCAGAAAGCAGAGGGAGCAAAATCTGGTGCAGAGTCCTCCATACTGCCTTTTAGTAAATCCTTAGTGTATGGTGTCTGAAACCAAGACCAAGCAGGGTGCTAACAAGCCATAAGAAAATCACGGCGTGGGTTAGCAGCATCTAAAGTGTATGCATGATCGTAGTGCAATGGTCAAAGTCTTTTCCTTAGCTCAGATTTATTTAACAGCATGCAAATTACATTATCTTCAAACTGTACCTCAAAAATTACATGGTTCTGTTAAGAGTGAACAAATGAGAAAAATCATTTTTGAACCACCTACAGAGCCTTCATCAGCCACGAATGTTTTGAGAGCTGCAATTTGGTAAAGCTTGACCTAAGAAAAAAGTGTTTTTGTATGTTAATCWAAATAAATCTCTAGACAAAATGGTATATAACTAAAAATTAAACCCACAAAACAGGCTCAAACTCCTATGACATTTGCAAAACTTCTGTGTTTGCAAAAAATATATACACTCAATGAATAATCATCCAGATGAAAGAATTCAGATAAAATATACTGCTTGGGACACTTTCCATCTGCTCCATAAGTGTCTGTTATGTTACATGCATCAGAAAAAAAGTTAAAAAGCATAACTGCATTTTCTGCTGCCCATTTTCTGGTAATTTTCATATCAGATACAGTGAACATAAAGGGTAAATGATTAAAGAGCAACTATATGCACAAGAAAAAATATTGGAAGTATCCAAAATGGGGKGAAAAGGGATTCAAAAATTACTGTACAAAAGATTTCAGCTAAGTGCAAAAAACAATCCATAAAACTGAGATTTTTAACTGACTGAGGGGATCTATCTTGCTACAAACTGATGTCTCTATTCCATTATTAATAATAGTTTCTGTTAACACAGCTAATTAACACCAAAATCCTACTATGTTAGATCCCAGAATTCACAGAACAAAAAAGGATCCCCACACATTATGTCAATCTTTGACTTTCACAACTATAAGAGTAGTGCTCTAATAATTAAGTTTAGAGTAGTCATAGTCATATAATAGTCATATAACTTGTCATAGTTCCTTATGACAGAAGAACCAAAACTGCTAAATCAACAGTAATTCAACAGCTAAATCTCTTTTTTTTTTCCATCATACCACTTTTGAAATGATTTCTCCAACTACTATGAATCTGTTTACCATTATTTTATAGGATTTTGTAAGATCCCATTCATCAGTGTGATTGTTCATGAACTTGTGAGTAGCAATAATTCACAAAGGAAAATGTTATTACATGATGTTCTAAACTTTTTTTTGTTCAATGATCTTTAATTTCTGTATTCATTAACCACAACTGATACAATATAATAGCTGAGAAACTGATCAGTTTTTACCGTTGCGTTGAAAGTATGCTTTTTTCTTGTTTTGTAAAATAGCCATTCATATTTATAGRGGAAAAAAAATACAAAAATAGTGAAAATTAGCAAGTGTTTTCTAATACCTGCTGTTTGCTGTCATTAGTATTATATCATGTTTTCAGCTACAATAAAAACTTAACATATTTTCCTCTTACATTTCTTCACCTCACTCCAAGTACTCATACAACAGCACCTTAACAGTGAACAGGATATCATTAACTAGGCTCTTGTTGAAGGGAATTTTACACGTGGATTTACAGGGAATCAGGCTCACACACCTACTTTTATTACCCTTTCCTTATTTCCTTCTTCCTCATTTGCAGGTGATTTTGCAGTACTGTTGTCTATAATCGTAACATTCTCATCTCCATTACCACCTCACTTTTCTCAGAAGAAAGATATTTTCAAGAGTAGATGAAGTAATCCCCTGCCTGAGACAGACCTGAAGAGGAAGTTAAATTACCTTTGATCCCTGCAAACCTCAAAGGTACGTCTTTCATCGCTCCTCCACTAAAGGAGAGCTCTTGCCCTTCATGCACCTCCTACACTACTCTAGTCCTTCAAGAGCACTTCACCAGCACCGCCAAGAGGGTGAGATTTCTTTGCCAGCACAGGATTCAGATGTCCTTTGCAGGGAGCTATCAGACCTTATCTGGTATTCAGAAAGGTAGCGTTTCTACTTCTCTTTCTAATAGCTCTACAGCCTTTCTAGCTGTTTCCTTTCAAGAACCTAACACAAGAGCACATTAGCAGCCAAAGTCTGTAATTCCTACACTAGTCTTTGTGCAGCTCTGCATCTCGTGTTGGTTCTGCTGTGCTCTATGACCCATTTTTCTTTGGAAGTTATTTTATTACATAATGCAGCTTTGATTGGTCACACAGGTTTAAAACAGTGGTGACAGTGGGGTGATGATATTTCATTGCAATAGTCATATCTGTGGTAAATGCACAGTATCTAGTTTCACAGTAATAAAGCAGCAAAATTAATTTTAGCTTTATTAAGTATTAGCACAGGGAAAATACTGCTTATTTAAATATTCCACTAGGAATATCTGGAATACCAGTGACAGCTGCGAGTGGATCTGGAGTCYTTGCTCCAGATTACTTTTACGATCAACTTTGGGGGAGTTTTTAATCCAGACAGCTGTTATTAAGTTATAAATCACCTAGGCTTGGCAACATGAAGTCAGTGAGCACTGCGAATTAAGGAGGGTGAAAATTTACAGCTTCTGAGTTCCACCTTGCTGCCTCCTTATCTGCTCCTCACAAAGGGTAACTGTCTGCGTGGGAGCATGGTCTGCCACTCTGCTGCCGCGGAGAGAGGGAGGCAGAGGCATCTCCACTTTGCCTACATCAGCCTGCTGCTCTGAATCAATTTCTAAATGAACTTATCTCTTTTTCTGCCTGCTCTAGGGGGACTCCGCGCCTCATGAGTATATCCCTTATATCATGTACAATTAATTCCAAATTAGATGTGGAAGAGTTAGTCTCACAGGCAGTGTAGGAGGCAGAGCAGGGGAGAGGGAAAGGTATCACCTCACTTAAAGTGGAAGCTGATCTCCCTAGACTCTTCTTGTAGTCAGTACAGGAAAAAAAAAAGATGTAGGCTGTGCTCCGCGCTCCAGAGAAACCTAAATTACATGTTCCGAATCCCCCTGTGGAGGACAATCTCCCCTGACAGCGCAGAGGCCTGGGGACACCTGGTCRTGCTGCAAATGCCCTCACCCAGGACTGGAGCAGAGCCCTGTAAATTCACACTGTAATTTATTGTGCCCCAACTTTCCACACAGTCCAGCAGAAAAGGAAATTGGACATGTAGTTTTGCAGTCAGTGATGCAGTGTTAAACCTAACTTTCATGCAACACTCTTCATCCATTGATTTCAAAACATTTACAATGGCAGATGAGCATAAACACTGGTTTACAGGCTGAGACACAGGTAATATAAGCAACAGTCATTCAAAAATCCCATAAAAGATCTAGTGGCAAAATCCAGAACTCTGGCTTCCCTGGCTGTACTTATTGATATTATTCAGCTGACTCATAACAAAGAAAAATTAACCAACACTCTGCAATGTTCACTCCTATACAGGAAATCATATTCTAAGTATAAATAGTGATGGATATACACTATACGTAACTGTTATTGGCCATGTAGAATTACAGAACAGATTCCATTACACACTGAATTTCTTTGCATATATTTTTACACTACACTACTGGTATCTGAGAGCAGTAATTCTCAGTAAAGTTTCAGGTTAGGCAAGATCTTATGGAWATATGGGACAATGTCTTGAAATATTAACAATAGATGGCAACTACACATGAGACTCTTGTTCAAATCAAACAAATTCAAATTAGGTCATGAAATGAAAGCAACAAGAATTCAAAACCAGAATGCCAATTTTATGTACACATGCACAAAAATATAGCTTAGTTTGTTGTTACAATAATCATTTACAATAAGGTAAAATTGTCCTTTCATTATCATGTATACAAATAACAAAATAATGCCTTGCCAAACAAAATAGTAGCAAAATAATACCCTCTGAAACTTTGTTCAAGAATTCACTTGTGCGTGATGTTGCTAAAGGACAGAAGCTAAAGACCTAAATGGGCAACAAGGAGAGAACAGTGTGGTAATAAAACCTTTCTTTCCATCCATTGCTTGTTAGTGTTGCGATGCCGTGACAATGACCAGTGCTGGTTTCAAAGCTTTCCTATACTGCTCTGTTAATGTATTACAGTCAACCWCAATGTAAAAAGTAAAGAACTACAGAGAAGGTACAATCTGATAGCACCTATATGGCAAAAACTTCTGAAATAGCACATAACTCTTCCTTTCAGTGTACTAAAATAAACTTACCAGAAGTATGAACAGGGTGAACCTTTCCCTCCCACTAGGACAGAATACACCTACTCACTGTCACCAGTGCCTGGGCTTCCTGATATTAGAAAGTTAATGTTATGAAAAGAAAACCCTGAAGTTTCACTCAGACAGGAAAGTTTCCTGAACTCTCTGCTTTCTTACCTTCCCACCTCATTTTCTTCCTTCACATATAGGTGTACAAATTGAATCCCAAGTCACTCAGGCAGTCTACCCAGGATAGGATAACAGCAAGAATTCCCTGACAGCTCCGAGCATATTCTTTTGTCTGCCGTTAGGCTCTAGCATTTTATTAAAGTGATGTTTTGTAAGAAGCTCCCACCTTTTGCATTTGTTAACGTATAGAATGACAACTATTGAGCTTGAAGRACTGCAGCCCGACACCACCTTGGCAAGGATAACCCTACTGCTATAGGTAGAAGGCAAATCCTTCTTCTATGTGCCTCTTGCATACACTCCTCAGTGTGACTCATGGCTCCTGCACAGGAAGAAGTGGCAGGTACAACTGCATGGATCTACACGGATTATAGGCCCTATATGCTTCAAAATGGGTATTTAGGCCCTGTGAACTAGCTGTTCTTTTCTCCTATACACTTGGACATCTGGACTACTATAGTCACTCAGTAAGAGCTGCTGTCACAGGAACACCTAGGAAGGAACAGACCCTCTAAATTAGCTTAAAGAAAAAAAGGGAAAAGAAGTGTTGATAAGAACATGAAATGGCTGATGACTTCTCAGTGCAAGCTGTACACCGGGTGTGAGTGAGGCTGCAGGTACCTCTGGAACTAGAAAGACTTTCAGATTTCAGTCTGGAGAGTCACAGTTTAAAAAGTGGGGAACAACAGGCTTATTTTTGCTAGTTGAGATTCACCTTTTTACTATTCTGCTGTAAAGAAGGGTGCTTCCACCATCTTCCTACTTTAAAATCTCAGTAAATGTTAACAGCTATACAAGGCTCTTGTCACAGAATATATTTGATGTGCATTTTTCAGGTCAGTTCAGACTGAAGTTAAYGGCTGCAGCTCCATAGAGGCATATCTGCACTTACTGAATTCAAATATGACCAATATGTCCCATAAGACAAARTATTGTCTACATATTTTCTGAATACTTTTATTTAATGTACCTTAGTGAGCATAATGTATTATTATGTGAGAGTAAGAGTGCAAAATAACAGAAAATCATAAGAACTTGGGGAATAACTGTAGTATTTTATTGTGCTTCCCAGTTTCTTTCATTTTATGGTATGTCGCTAGTATCTGAATCACACATCTGCAGTCATCTTATCCGCCAGTGCTTGCTACAGGATAGTTAATTCCCACTTATATTTGTTACTTTTCTRTTAAGCCAAAAGAAAATCTTCAGCATTGAACCTGACATTTCCTTAACCACAGTAGCATGTGGTTTTGTGCTAACCTTTTTCACACTAGGCACAGCTGGCAGAGATTGGAAGCACACTGGCTCCATCTGCTGAAACTGCTTTGGAAGAGCTTTACCCAAAGAGTGGGGTTAGATAAGGGTTTTATCTGGTTCAGCRAGTTTATATCCAGAGATAAATATACAAAGTAGATAATGCAACAAAAGCCCCRGTGTCAAAGCTATCTGATGCAATCAAAACACATATACTAAAAATATTATCTCAAAATCTACTCTGTAAAAATATATTGTGCTCATAGTAAGAGCAAAATAGCTGCATTACAAAACTGAATCACTGTCTTTTCCATGTAAATATATATATTATATATATATATATATAATATATATATATATAATGTGTCAAAGTGGATATTTCATCGTTACTCGTGAAAGACTTATGAGCCAAATTTCAGGAAAAAGTAACTGACAATTTTTCACGTTTTCCCTCCACCAAAGCAAATGACCTGAATTAGCAGTCAGATGGGAATTTTGCATAGAAATTAATGAAAAAGAGAAAAGTTGAAAAAACAAATTACAGGGAAATAAAGAAAGACACAAAGTAATCASAACAGACAAAAAGAAATCCTTCTTAATCCTCTGTGCTCAAGTTGGTACCTAGTCACTAACTCATCTGACACAGAAGCAAAATCAAGAACCAGAATGGCAGAGGCAAGCCAAGTATTGTTATGACTGGTGAATCCTGGCAGTTTCCAGATATGTTAAAGAACGATTGTTTCCCCATTATTAAAATTCAAGAGGTCAGACGATAAAAGAGAATAGATTTCCCGAAGTAATGTTTCTAAGTTCCTCTAMATCATAGCATGAACCAACTGGGAGATACCTTGGACTGCCAAAATAAAATATTCTTACCAACACATTGTTCTTGCATACCATCATTAATGAAACTAACTCTGTGTTAGTCTTTCTGTGGAATTTAACTTGGGTAGAAGGCTCCAAGTGTGGGAGAGACAGCAGATTTCTAGAGCAAGAGGCTACTGGAAGACGTAACTCAATCTTTGACCTTTTTGTGAGTGTCMTCTGCTCAAGTCCTAGCTGGCTGCTGCCCTCACACAATAGGTAGAGCCTTTGAGGGATGGTGTCTCTAGGCCATAGTCATGGCCTCAGTCTTCTTCCCATCTCAGACCTCTCACCATCCTAACTCCAGCAACAGCAGCAACCAGATTCCCCAGGGTTTTCTTGTGATTTCCTACACACTTGCTTTCTGYTCTCCTTCCTCTGGGTTTGGTCCAGAACTTGTTGCTGGTAAAATTCATTATTGTCTACTTTACTTGGAAGCCTTGAACCAGTGCTACTAGGCTTGCCTATGAAAGATATAAAAACAAAGAACCAAAAAAAACCCAGAGCAGAGAAGTCCTAGAGAAAAGTCAAAGGGGGATTAGGACTACAGAAGAAGAAAAATGTGACAATCACAAAGGGAAATAAAACAGCATATGCACAAAAGCACAAATAGCAGTTTTGTACCGCTTCTGAGTGACAGACTCTTAACTTTTGCTGATGCAACTTCTGTTCAGATGTCCCCAATCCTAAGCTTTCCCCTTTCAAAACATAGATGAAGCACTTTGTACCATCACCACCCACTGGTGTGCCTGCTGACTTGTAGAGGCTATTAATATTAAACAGACTCCTCCTGCAGAAGGTTGGCTTATTAGCTCCTGCTGTACTTGCTCAGGCTTCTAATTATCAACATCTCTGCTCAGTATCTTTTCTTTTAGCTGTGGTAGTTTTGTCCCACAGGGGGTGATGAGGAACCCTTTGGTGTACTTGATTTTTTAACCAAGTGTTAAGCATCAGTTTGTAAAACAGGGATACACAAGATTTTTTTTCCCCCTCTGGAAGTGTGYTGTAATGAAATGTTTGCTCTTCTATGAAAGCAAAGTCCAGCAGAAACTTCTGATAGATGCTGACTTCACCATCTCTAGGAATGCTTGCATACTTGTCACACCTCAGCTGTTAATCTGAGTGGAAAATCTAGGGCATTCAATTACACAGTTACTTAGCATATTTTACTTAGCCATTGTGCTAATTCAAATACCAAGGAAGCTGCATCTGAGGTTGTGATGCAGCCTCTCAGTAACCTCTTGGTGTTTCCTTTCATGAATATCTTCCATTTAAGACAGAACATGATTCCACACAGCACGAGAGACAGTCTCATCCCAAACCACAATACAGATCCCTTTGGCTTCATTGGAGAGAAACAGACAGCAAGAAAGAGGAACTTAAAAGGACTGAATAAGAAAGTGTCAGTCATTCATCAAAAAACAAACACACACACACACATTACAATAGATGCTTTAAATATTACCTCTGCCACTAGAAGCTCCTACAGGCTCATGAAAAGAGCCCATATTCTGTCCCATCTTCCATGATTGTGATGGTGACCGCTATCTCATGACATCACTGGAGGGATGGTTTCACAGGAAAAATGGGTTCTGAGCTTGCAGGTGCTACCAAGGTACAAAAAATTTGCCCTTCCATAATCCACTGTTTGCAGAAATTATGTTGTTCCCTACAAAACCAGCATCAAACAGTTTAATAAGCTGAGGAGTGAGAAAGTAGTTTTATTTCTGCACCAATTCTAAGAAAACACATGCAGTTTCCGGGGGCTCTYAACAGCATAGCCTACCTTCTAGGAGAATAATCTTTCTTTACCAGACTGTGAGTAAGTACCCAAAGAGTTAAATCAGCATTTGACTTCAGAAGAATCCCAGCTGGGAAGTAACTGGCTGCAGCTGAATACATTTAAGCTCAAAATCTTTTTAAATAATAGCTTGGGATACCTATTCAAAAGAAAAAGAAAAGAAGAGGGGAGGAAAATGGATTAGAGCATTAGATAGGATCTGCTAGGGCACAGGAGCAATTTATTGTGCTTTTGGCTCTGTAGATGAGCTATTTTTCAATGGTGTTCAAGCTATATGTAGATTACCATGGTCTGACTGGTTTTCTCATGTTTTGCCCATCTATTTAAGTAGAATCAGCTTTTAGTCAGGTAAAAATAAACCTGTCCAAGCAGAGTGGTCTAGCTGTTTTGTAGTTTACCCYGAGCTTTTTTTTATGCTTCTCTGTTTCAGATATTTATCACCTAATCACTGCCTAGCGTTTGTTTAGTCTTTATGCTCTTGAAGGCTTTTATGCAATCAGTAGACCTTCTGCAGTAACAATATCCAAACATGTATAAACATATATGTATAGCCTATTAAGAAAGGACAGACAAGCCCTAGTTTGTGGCAGTAGGGACAGATAGTATCTCTCTGCTTTCCAAAGCTGACAAAAATTATGACTAAGAGGAAAAAGTAAGAATTCTGCAGGGGAAGAAATGGAGACTTTTTTTCCAAGAAAGTTGCTAAATATATATATATATATATATATATATATATATGAGTCTGTTCCAATAATTACATTTTCAGTACAGGAATTTTACTAATCTAGCAAATGCACATGGACAGGTGGAATAAAAATGCAATCAATGTAGCTTATGAGCAATCAATTTTATGTGACTGAATAAGCAAAGCTAAAGATCTCWAGGAGAAAATCTATCCCTATCCCTAAGTGAACCAAGAAATATAAGAAAAGATTTAAAACTATGCTAGGAATAAAAKAAATTCTAGAAGAATAGTTCATAAACTAGTGAAAAAAAGAATACAGCCAATCAGCATGTAGAAAGTGCAACATGTTCAGAGAAACTCCTTTCTGTGTCTTTAATTTTTAATATTTTTTCCAAGATAGTATTTTGTGCATCACAGAGTACTCCTTTGTCTGTTAGCAATTAGAGACAGTGTTAAAAATATTAGTCCACAGTGAATATAATAGAATAGATCAGGACAGGGACAGAAAGAGTTGAATAGTTTAGTAAGATGAGTTCACACAAATAAAACATCTTACCGTAAACATAAGCAAGGCTATAACATTAHAGGCCAAGAATACGGGGCTTAAAGGGATAAAGGACTAGGGATCATATTCATAATAAAAAGCAATTCCACATGAGCTCCCATATGATGCAGCAGCAAAGAGAGCTACACAGTGAAAAGATGTTTAAAGTAATAATTTGGATATGGGAAATTAATTTACTTGTAGCTATGCCAAAACTGACATTAATGTTATGAAACCTTACRTAGTTTAAATCTCTACATATCAAARTGGTAGYCAGGAATTCTCTAGATGAGAGCCACATACGCAGTGTGTTCAACACAAAAAGATGGGCTCAAGMGGTGATTGAATCAATGCTTGCAAGTGACTTCACAACAATAAACGGGATGTTTAATATAATAGAGTCATAATAATAACATATGGACAGAAAGTAATGCCAGACATTTCTGGCACATTTTTCCAACAAAACTGATTAATCATTATGAGGAACTCCTGGTGGAAATGGTGAATTTGTAGTTGTTTTGTGTCCTTATACCAAGATTAGACGTCTCTCTTGGAGTTACATGTTTGTAAAGTGCAACCTGTTTGGCATTAATTAGATAAAATAAAATGATTCCAGATCCCTTAATGTCCATAAATCCCGCAGACCTCTACAGCAGGACAAGACCTGTGCAATGTTTCTCATRTATAGAAGAGTCCTTCATGCATAAGAAAAGTCATTGTTTTCTCCYCTGACCTATTAACCTAAGTGGGAGTGCTCATACACTCTTACTTCTTTGAGGATTACTGGAAACACCTGCCAGTGCTAACATTTCACATAACTAGACAATACCAAGGTCAGAATTAATTTTAGAATGAAGCTCCTTCTTCCATTCGTAAGCCATCAACTCTAACTGCTTATCATAATAGAATATTTTTATAAGTTAATATATAACAAACTTTCAATTTGGAGTTTTAGTAAGCCTTGAATCTTGACAGATAGACATGGATCATAAAAATGAAACATCCTCCTTAGGGTTTATCTGAATTTTTACAGAGAGTTAGTGAAGTTGACTCAACCGTTGGCTTTTATTATTATGTGTAAAAGTTTCTTGTCTGTGTATTAACTTTTGTTTCACAATGGAGCTTTGTTCTAGGATTGCTGGAAGACCCATAATCATTCTGCCCTCTTGAGACCTCCAGCGTTTGTTCTGCAAAGGGKTAGGCTGAAAATTGGCAATAAGAGGAAGAATCTAAATTTACCATCAATCTAGTCCTTCAATATGCACACATTTCTATCAAAGCGGAAGAAGTAGGCCTGCCTCRGGCAGAGCACTTCTGGTGCCTTCATAGAACCCTCTTCAGAATTAAAAGGATGTTGTGTATGTGGAGATGACTGTTGTACAGTTGGTTTTGGCAGATTTGAGAGGAATAGGGGAATCCAAGGCAGAAAAGTAAACAGAATCACCTAGATGAGAGGTCTAAGGTCCTGAAATGAGTGGTCATAGAGCTGTAKAGCTAAAGAAATAGTGTGTTGTGGAAATGGCTTGTGGGGCTTGAGTCATGTGATAATAAAGCTATGTACTACCCAGTAAAAGGGAGGAAAAGTCCTGGGTGTGTCATTTTGGAATTAAAGCATCAGAATGCACCAGAGTTGAAACACACTGGGGTGTACAGAATAGCCTCCTTCTAAAGCCTGACTACCAAAAGTGCTCACGCTCTGATTCGGTTAATTGAGAAAGACAACTTTTTTTTTCCTCTCTTGCATGCAGAAAACAATAAAGTAGTTACCCAAGGGAAAACAAGTGCATTCCTTGTTCTGATTACTGCAAACAAAGCTTAGTTTCTTAATTGGACTTCTGAGAATTTGAAACACATCAGCAGGAAATTACACTGTGACGGTCACGTTGTAGGAGCACAGCCAGAGCTGCAACATCTGTCCTTTCCGCAATTTTGCCAAAGCCAATTAAAATCCCTCAAAACCACCTGTGTCCACACACTGACTCCATCAGCGCACACTAAGYCTTCCCTACTAGAGCAAGACAGAGCATCGGTTCCTACCTCTCATGCACAACTTGCACATCACAGCCTCAGTCTCCCTCCCAGGGGCTTCCATCACCAAACTGCTGCTGCTTAGAGGTAGGGTCTGAAAGAGGCCAAAGTCATTCCAGAGAGCCTAAATGTTAGGCTCTAAGTGCTTTCCTAATGTTCAGAGCCTGCAAAGCCTTACTCTCTAATGTAGTCCTTGGTGTACGACCAAATACTCCTGCTGAGCAGAGCAAGGTCGGGAATGCCAGCGCGACCCCCGGCCAAACAACCCATTTCACTGCAGGGCCCTTCCAAGACATTAGTGTAGCTTTCTGCTGCCCTTTGGCTTGCTGTCTTTTAATAGGCACATCAAAATCACTGCAGAGGTGTTGTCCGTCGTTTCATTTCCTAGCAGACGTATTTATTGAGAATAGAGGGCAAAATAATACAGTACCATGCTTCTATTGTCTTTCTGCTCCTACATATTAATCAATTAAGTTCACGCAGTAAAGAAAGTTTTATAGTACAGTAATTTTCGTGAAAGTCATAGTCTTACATTGATGAGGCTGTTGACAGAAAAGTAAGTGAGTTATATCCTGGCAAGGAATGAAGCTATTAAAGGCAAAATGTCCTCCAAGTCATCCCTAAGGATCAGCAGTTTTATATCTGACAGCTTTTCTTTACTTAATGGTGTTTCAATGGGAATTACAGGAGCACAGTTTGCTTTACTTTTTTTTTTTTTTTTTTCTTACATTTGAAATGCTTTGCCTAGTCAGTGCTGGGTTAGAGAATGGAGGGAGGAAAGAAAAGGAACATGAGAAATGAGGTGGTCTTGAAATTGGAGACTGAAAATGCTTTTTCTTGCAGCCTACTACCTCTACCTACTCTGAGCTGAGTGATTACTATTAAAATGTTTATCCAAATCAAATGTATCATCATTTACAAACAAAAATATACTAGTAGGATTTGTTGTTGTAGAGGAAAAAATTTAAATTACTGTAAAATATTTTTTGGTTTAATACAAACACATTTTATTTTATCATTTCATCAGCAGCTCACAATATCCTCACTGATATCACATATTTTAAGAGCTTCTCCGTGTAACTAGAATTATTTTTGTTTTGTACAGACAGCTGTAACTCATTGACTTCCTAAACGAACTCATCAGCATTTTTATAGTTTGCCACCTCTTCCAGAACACAGAAATGGCCTATAAAGATACTATTTTACTTTGATTCTATTTCAGAGCCAAGTCCAGAGGTAATATAATCTCTTATTAAATCATAATCAGTCTTGTTTCTTAAACACTGAGAGGTGCTAGAAGACTTCAGAAAAATAAAATGTTTGTATAAAAATAATGTTATTTGTAAATATTCATGTTATTTATTACATTTTAACATAATAAATATATTTCACAGAATGTATAAGGGATGAATCAATGTCCTGCAAATCATGTACTCTAAATACTAGCATGATGCTAGTTGATAAGTTGATGCTAGTTGATAATGCATATCAAAGAATACACATTATAACAGACTATGTGTATCAAAGAATACACATATTACAGAATATACTCTAAATAGTAGCTAGATGCTAGCTGATAATGCATATCAAAGAATAAAAGAGAGAACATAAATAGGACCACATACTTATTCATTGTACCAATGTTTTTGGTTTATCTACGTGCACACATGTGGGAATATATATATTTTATTATTATAATATAACATAATATAAACATTAATACATATATATATACACAATACATACATTGTGTGTGTATATATATATAATTGTATACATACATACATTCTATAATACAATATATAGTTATATATTATGTTATGTTGTATTAATAAAATATATATATTCCCACGTGTGCACATATGTACTTACGTGTATGTAAAATTGACATGCCTGTTACCTATCTAAGATATTCTGAGGCATGGTTTCATTCCTGAAGAGTTTATCTGCATGTTTTTACAGTTCTCCAAACAATATGGATTTTTTCCTACCCTTTATATCATTCAAACAACCATAAGCTTCTACTATTTGCATGTATCAATAAAGAAAACAATGACAGGTAGTTATAGAAAACTTTCTTGGTTGTTTTCTGCAGGCTGGAAAAAGACTGACTTCCCTGAAGAGGACTTCCTTGAAGATGCTTTTAACATATGCTTAAGAGACCGTAGTGCAACACGAATGGCTCCAGTCCATGTTTGGTCGCAACTGGTCCCTCAAACCGAGGGGTGGGACGCGCTGGTGGCRCAGCACCGACCGCCTCTCTCCTTCCGCGAATTAACACCAACAAGGGCTCCGGTTCCTGCCGGGGCTCACCAGCCCTCTCCTCGTCCCCTGCGAGTACGTGTTGGATTGTATCTGTGCCACGTGCTTCCTACCGGTAGTAGCAACCACAGGCAATCAGGGTGGTTTTTTTGGTTTTTTTGACAGCGTAGTTCCACTGCTCCCTCGCTGGAACTTTGTGCTGGATTTTTAACCTTACACCTTTCTGAAGCATTTCAGAAGCTACAGTGATTCTGTTTCTTATTCAAACAGAAATGTTTTCCCTCACGTTACTGTGCCTTGTTCTTATGATCCATTTTTGATCAAAGTAAGACAAGTCTTCTGAGCAGCAGAACAGGGAAAATGGGAATTTTGCTGCAAGCAGATACTTAATTAGGCAAATACACAGACCTTTTCCTCTTATATAGTAGTATATAGTGTCAGCTTTGAGCCCTCAAGGAGCAAAAGCAGCTCTTGGAGGAGCAATGGCACTTTCACCATCGTGATAGCAGAGGTCTACAAGCAGTAGCTGTATTGCCTAGGGTGTAACAACAGTGACTGCTGAAAATACTCCCAAACAGCCAGGAAGTTTAACCAGCATCTTGAACTGTTTTCTAAATCAAAAAAGGCTATAACATAACAAAAACATATTTTAACACAGATTAATGGCATGCCCACTGTTTCGTGAGTTGTCTCAGTGTGACTACAAATTTTACCCAACAYGTGCACAATATGGCCATTAAGGAACTTTCCAACCACTTTGAATTACTCCTGGTGTCTTGTAAAACTGCTGACAATAACATGGTTCCAGTACAAAAATTTACTGCTAATATGCAGCATACCCCACATGGATTTCTCTCTATTCTGCCAGGTATGTTTACAACAATATCAAGAAGAACATTTTTCTCTATTTTGCTCTAGATGCTGTTCCTGTGTTTTCATCAACATTTTCTAGTACTATTTTCTAGTATTCCATTCTGTTCGGTGGTATTTCTTCTAATCTTTAGAGTTCATTGCCAAAACTGCAAATAAGGTATTTCATACTTCCAGAAATAGCTGTCATCTTGATGTGAAATTCCAGAGCTCAGATAATATATAGTAAGTTTTGGTTGGAATTCCATATACCATTTTCTCAATCAGAAAACGCCACACATTTAGTCACTCATAAGGAATAGCTCAGATGTTAAGGAGACATCATGGTCGATTCTGCCAGACTGGTTCTGTCACATTTTTTCCAACTTAATCAGGTTTCAGTACAGTGCTAGGGAAAAAAAAGGAAAGCATTTGAGTTCACTTACTTCTTCCCTTAGGACCTTTTCTGGGAGCATCTGACCCCTGTCAGTTTTTGAGAGGTGCTCAAGCAAAAGGCACTCAGCAGCTTTGACTGCAAGCCCCCAATTTGTCAGATAAGACCAGAGAAGTGAGAAGGAAATAGCAGTCTGACACTCTTAGCACATTTAGCCCGGGGGAAGTTGGGATTTCTTAGGTAGATTTGTTTTTCACTTTCTTCAAGCTTGTTATCTTATACAAAAGATCATTTTWAATTCCAAAATGAAATTTGGCCTTTTACAATTAGTGGTGGAACAGCTATGCCCTCCTTCCTATGGAGCAAACTTGAAATTCATTTCACAATACCGGGGCAGGACCGCTCTTCTTTTTCAGTCAGAGWGCTGATCCTGCTAAAATACTTGGTTTGCTTGGTGTTGGACTAAAATACTTTTATAATATGAAAAGATTCAAAGTTCACGACAATTTTGRTATAAATCTGAGTGTTTGTTCTGTTCTTGTGAGACATGGATTAGTTTCTAAAACGATAATCTGACTTCCTAAAAGGTAATGAGTACCACATACCAAAAAAAATTTTTTTTTAATGAATTAAACATCTCCCATCCAGACCTGACAAGCAAAAGCCTAACCTGGACAATCCAGCTCATGGCCGGGCGTGCAACCTGCTRAAGGAGCCTGAGCGCGAGCACTCTTTCATGCCACCTCAGTTGCAGAGGGGTGATCTTCCTCAATGGCAGATAGGCAGGAAACTGTAAGATCCAAAGGCTGTCTGCCAGATCTTCATTAGATCACCTGGATTTTTGCTTCCCCTTGAATTCTGCTGCTGCAGGTTAATTCTCCATATTAATTCTCTTCTTCTGCATTTTGCTGGCATCTGCCTGTGTGTGGAGTAGAAAGTGCTAGTGAATCCTCAGAAAATCTGAAATATTATGAATTCTGAACAATTATTAATGTTCTTCTCCTTCTAAACCATAAACTGTATTAAAGCCAATGAATTTGAGTTGTGATTTCTCCAGAGATAAATATTGTCAGCTCAGTACATGAAAGAAAGAGAACTGTGGAAGAGAAAACTTCCAGTCTGAGAACTGGAATGAGATGGCTGCCATTTTATTTTGTTTTTTTTTTTTTAAATGATCTTTGTTTGCAACAGCTGAAAGATTTGGTAAGTTTTTGCAGACACTATTTTATAAGCGGAGGATACTATGTGGAAGAAAGAGAAAGAACACTTTCATACAGCACAGAGTAGCATCAGGCATATTTTATTTCTATCTAAGAAAGAAGTGTTTGTGATCTTGATCTTGCACCTGTGAAAAAGTATCAGAATAGCTACTATCATTAAGAGAGTAAGAGGGTAATATTTAGCTTACCCAGGATTTAGCTGGTGATTAAATGATGGCCTTCCAAGCTTTTAGATAAATCCTGCTTCAGGTACGGATAAGCCAACAAGGATCTTAGCATTATGGAGCGGAAAATTTGTGAAAGCCTCTAGTTTATGAATAGACTCTTAAGCAAAATCTCCCTGAAACTCATCAGGGAGAAAACCACTGCAACATGCATATAAGCATCAGTACAGCACCTCAGTGGCCAGACAGTACTGGTGTCATGTCAGAGCTCTTATCCTGCCTCTGGGATGGAGGTGGGATACCTCTATACTACCTTCAGTATGACACCTGGAGGCAGCTCTTTTCCTCACCTGACCTAAGACTGTAGGAAGATTTTAAAGAAAGAACCAACGTTTTGTACTGCCCTGCTAATAAAACCCCACCTGTTTGTTATCCTTCTTCAGACCTAGAAGGGAAGAAGTGGACTTTACTTTGAAAGCCTACTTTTACAATTTTTAAAGGTTGTATCAACAGACAAATAAATTACCTCCATCGCCTGATTGTTACCATGTTATCTCTGAGGATGGAGAACAAGCCAAGTCTCCAATATATTCTAAAATGTCCTTGCTCACTTCTACCTCTGTAATAAACGGGTGCCAAAGTTTTCAAGGTAACTTCCAAGCAATTTGAGACAAGTACCAGCATTTTTTTTGACAGTCATTATTTTATTTACTTTCCACAGATACCTTGAGTTGCTGAGCTAATGGTTCCAATCTATGTCGTATTGCAGAGGGTACATAGTTCCCTTGTGTCAAATTTCAGATTGATGCACTGGGTAACGTAATAGGCCAGAGCCTGTTGTCAGTGTGATACTGTGTCTGCAGTGTGACACTATGATATTCGGTGTGAAAGATACCAGAAGACAGTATTTTCTTCCAAGAATCAGATATGGACTTAGGGCCAAATGATGTTAACTAATATTTGTGTAACTTTAGGATCTGCACTAATGCACTGGGATCACCAGCAATCTTCACAAAGGTGATTTCCTCCATCTAGCCTCCATTAAAATCTAGCCAACTCATCTAACTGATATGTGATATGCACTGAAGTCATGGGCTTAGAGCAGCGTAAAGTTAAAGAGAGCAAAGGCCCCAGAGTGAGAAGGACATTAACAACCGCCATGAAGTTTTTGRCAGGAACTTGACATCMACARGAAGTCAATGTCTCTTTYAAAACAAGAAAGGTTTCASCGCCTGTTCAGTCCTGCTCACCATAGTTCTTGTTTACACATTACTTAGATCATGAATGAAATGAACTTACATCRGATGAATCATTACACAGTGATGCAGATTACACAGAGAAGCAGTGATATTTCTTGGCTTGCCTTGTGTCTCAAAAGCTATCTATCTACCTTCCTTAGAATTAAATAACACTTCTGCCACTCTACTAGCAATTTCTTTAAGATTGTTTCAAAAGTCTTTTGCTGTTCCATAATTTCTGTTGCAGTTGGTCAGGAAGACATGTTCCCTTTGCATGATCAGTTTGGGCAGTCTGCTGTCTTCCAGCAATAGTTTTCAGGATTCCCTGACCTTTCCCAGTGAAGTAAAAATAGAACCACAGGTGACTCTCTCAGGATCAAATAACTTTAAACATATCAAGGCAACATTTCTGCCCAGCCTCTATCTTATCCGCAGCTACTGCTGTGTGCAGTGGCAAAACCTTCTTTTCTTAAAGAAATCAGAACTGCCAGAAATCTAAATGCTAAAAAATGCATTTAAGAGTTTAATTACTGTAKAAAATATCTCTCTGTAATTCAAAGAAGAGTTTCAGCATAAGGCACAGTGCTAAAAATCCTAAACTTGCTAGAAGGTCCTTATAAGGCCATGTGGTATAAATAAAATAACTACTAGTATTATGCATCACTATTTTTTCCCCTACAGTTTTCATAGTCTACTCTGCCAAGCGGACTGCTTCAACGAGATGAGTGAGGGCTATTCTCCTGCTTGGAGACTCTTGTTCCCCAGAAATGAAATTCTTGACTAAATTATTTGATATTAAGGAGAAAGAACATGGCTTTCAGTCTAGCTATTATGAATTTCTTTGTACCGGATGGTTATTTGTTCCAATATCATAGGATATTAAAAAATTAAGAAAACAAGAACATAATTTCAGAGCAAGGATATTTGCACTTAAYGGTAAAAATCCAAGTCAACTCATTCCTTCTTTATTACAGGAAATATGAGATCATGGTATCATCCTAGATCTGACTTCTTTAGTGARGCTACACATCAGCACTAGTTAAATATCATTTTTAATATTGCTATTAGTTTTGATATGCCTTTTATAAGGTGATTGGCAAATTTCCATTTGTTGTAAGACTGATAGGTTTAATCAGGTTAATTTTCCCTATTAAAAAACAATTAATTCTGTAAGAAATAKAAAAGTTCCCTTCTCACTTACACTAGAATACTCTGATTCTAGTAACTCTTTGTACCAAAATATCTTTTTCACTACTCTAATCATTAGGAGATTTATAACTTTTATACAGGACACACTTTTTTTGTTTAATTGATCACAGGTGCATTTCTGACACAGTAAAAATTGGAGAGGAATTAATCATTCATAGAAGTAACTGGACAAGAAGTCAAAGGATAAGATTTAATTCAAATAACATACACCAAAGGAAAATTGTTTGTGATAGCAAGAGGAATAGTTGCTTGTCCAGTGAACAACAAATTTGACATGATTTCAAAACTTCAGATTTTATATTGAAGAGTAACATCTGTGTGAAGATAGTCTCTCCTGGCTCAAACTAGGAATGTAGCTCTCTCTYATTTTATTGTGATGGGGGAAAAGACCAGATCTCTTTTGCTGGTATTTCATAGAATCATAAACTCAAGKTTTTTTGCTATACTAGAATGCAAATGACTGGAGAGTTTCTCTAGTAGAGAGAAAATCTGAAAAGTTAGAAGCTACAGCAAAACGTAGAGAAGAGACAAAGATCTTGCCTTTCCGAGCTGCACAGAGGAACCTGTGGGGTCTGTGTGGGATGCTCTTATATTATGGTTCTAAGAATACACCAGTGGAGAAAAGAATTTGCAGATTCCCACTGCCTCTGGGAAGAGATAAATATAGGCAGCAGAGAAGAAAACTGGTGAAGAGTCTGTTCTGCACCCAGTAGGCTGGAATGAATCCAGCTAAATGTATTGGAAGCATTTTAAACGGCATGATTTGGGACAATAATTTATGGGTTCTCAAACTTATTCTGTCTGTAGCCAAAAACATTAAAATTAAATGATTGAGGCTAAATTATAATACTGTTGTGAAGTGATTTACTTGTAGTTATTTTAAAGACATTCTGTTTGTTATGGGCAAGCACTGGTTCCTGTTAAAAATTTACTTAACGTACTAAATTTCTCTAATCTCTGTGCTGAATAGATATTGTTTTTTCTTCACTGCAAGAGCTGGCATTAGGGTAGTTACTAGGCAGGGAGCTGTTAGAGAGCACCGCRGGTGAGTAGATGGCTGAATGCTGGTCCACATGAGAAGGATTGTCCTGCAGCCTCTATGAATGTGAGCTCCAGGATAAATCACACTGACCACGCTTGCTGAAYACAAGCATGAGTTTTCCAGGCCACCTCACTGCTCTTAAAGACAAAATGAGAAGCTAATCAATTCAGTTTCAGTGGAGACTGAATTGTATCCTGATCCATAAGAAAAATCTGTAAAACACCTTACAAAGATGAATTTATAATCTAATGTCCRTAACACGACTGGGTGACAAAAACTGTCTTGTCAAAAGAGATACTGTTTTTATGGCACACTATATTACCTCTTACTCTACCTCCCCATGCCCACAGCAGACTACTACTTGTCTCTACYCCCTAAGGATATTCCAAGTCCTTCTCCTCCAGTATACCCTCCTCTCCTGAGAAACTAGGTATCTTCTCTTTCWGAGATAGTCTAACTGATATATCTAACTAAGCCTGGATCATTTGGTTTCAACTCATATTTAGCTCTGAAACCTGTTGCTTTCCTTTCAGACCTAAAGAAGGCATCACATGTTGAAAACCTGCTTCTTCTTAAAAGATAAAAGTTAGTCTGCCAAAAGGTATCAGCTCTTCCTACAGTCTAATCTAGTGTCCTTAGACCATTTGGCAAAATACCACTACCTACATTCATTACACCAAGGGCAAACCAACAACAAGCTTATGCTACAGAGCGGTCTCCACTCCTGTGCCGTAGAGATATGAATACTGTATACTATATATTATACTATATGGCATAAGTTAATAGAATTTATACACATCTGCTATTGTTCATTTATGTATTAGAACATACTGTGTTTGCTTTAGCTTTTTTATTTCACACTAAAACATGCCAGCAGAGTACYCTTTTCTCTCCAGCATATGATTTCATTTTTAGATCTCTCAATTACAAAATATATGTACTGATACTGATTAAAAGTAAATTTTAAATAGACAACAATATATTTGATTATTTTTTCTGAAACGTAGGTGTTGTTATAAAGTGTAACTGAAGATACTGTAAACAGAATCCCTTAGATGATAGCTTTTAAATTTCCTTTATGTCTTTAAGTAAAATAAAAATGTTCATACCCCATCTAAAATATCTCATATTAACAATAGGTCTATACACATTCACAATTAAGGATTCTTAAGCTTAAAACAGATCATAAGAAGTAATATGCTAGAAGAAGTTACTTCACACCTGCAGCAAAATCATTGTTATCACATTTGGGTTTYCTAACACAAAAGATGATTACATTCATTTTATGAAATACAGAAATGTTATCTAAAATCTGACATATTTTTGTTAGTTATGATATAGATTTTTGTCTATTCATGGAGGAACATTACAAGTGGCAGTAATAGATGCTGTCAAATTCAATATTCCATGTCATTAGGCAAGCAGGCTGAAGACAACATGTTGTCTGTGTAACATAATGCGATACCCACAGCCTCTACTGAAGCTCTGCAGTCTTTCATTGTGCCTCACGCAGGACTGAAAGTGCTAATGAATAAAGTTAGCAGATGTCTGGTAAAAATTAGAGAAAGTCATTTAAGGATTGTACTACAAAATGGGTCTTCAAAATACGACTTCAGACCTGTCTCTGAGCATTTTGCAGTTAAAAAGAACGCCACCTGCACAATGAGATCAGCAATGCAAACTGCTAAGGTCACCGGAATACAGGTTTGCATTATTTGCTTCAGAAACAATGAAAGGAAATGGGGGCTTTATTATTCTGAGCTTCATTTTTTAGTGACGGTTTTCTTCAGTCAATCAATGATGTCACTTATGGTAAATGACTCTTCTATTTTAAATAGTCTTCTTTCAAATGAAAGAAAACATTTGGGACAGATTGCGTGCATATCGAGTGCTGGAACAAAAGTGCATAAGAGTAGGAAGACAAGTTAAATCTAGTCAATAATCTTAATTTGGTTGATTTAATTTAACATCTAACTGTACAAACTATTTCATACACGAAGGGTGGTTGTTATTTTTTTCTTCAGCCATCTGAAGAATCCAGYTAATGCATGTGTCATCACCGAGCTCTTTCTCTTCCAATTAAGGTAACAGTTGTCCCTCATGGATAAGACATTTTCCAGTATTTTATCAATAGCAGTAGTACTTACTAATTCTTATATCTCTGTAGTGAAATGGCAAAGTRTTTGCACCTAGTTTTGATTGCAACTTGCAGAAAAAGCATCACTAAACACATACTCTGAAATGAAAAAATAATACAGGATTTTCAAAGCTTGTGRTGATTTCTCTTATTATCAATCATGAATCCTTGCTTCTGCAGACATGCTATTACATGCAAGAACCTCAGAGTTTAATGACCGCTGAAAATATAAATAGAAAAGATAAAGATAAGAAAAAGATAAGAAAATATAACCAGACTAGCTACCGTTGAGGTCTAATGAACACTGATAACATTTTGAATCTCCCACTCAGTGTTAGAGAGCAAGCTTACAAAACAAAATTTGTATTTTCTATTTATTTTACAATACATTTCATTTTTATRCATGACTAGATTTTAAAAGTTGGAACAGTCTTGCTACAGGTATATGGAACAATTTAGTTACTTCCAGGCATCTAGTAGCATCAACTGAGGAAGAAAGAAAGATCAGAAACTGCTTGTCTCTCAGATATAAGGTTCTTGAAAAACTTTATGCTTAAAAAAGCATAAAGAACTTCAAAGTTTTGTTGGGCAGAATACTCAGTGAGTTCCTCCTCTGCCTTGAAACTTCTCTGTGAACCTGGAATTCAGCAAAGAAAAAAATCTGCCTGGAGATTCAGGTTAATTTTCATTCCCTCACTGCCTCAGTCTTTAAAACAGAGATATCAAATCTGATTTACCATTTAGACTGCTGTGACAATCTTTACTGTTTATGAAACGCTTTGAAATTCACAGCCAAGAAATACTTTATTCATTTGTAATTATTACTATTATTATCAATATGAAATGACATGTTGGGAAAAGAGTACTTCAGGGATTTAGTAAAACTCTTGAAATCAAAGCTCACTATGAAGTTAAGGCAAAAAAGGTTAGTACCGCCACTCAAGGTGGTAAGCATAAAGTGAGATGTGGACAGATTTTATGTTGTTGGGAACAGGGGAAGACAGAGGCTGACCCCAGCTGAGCATTTAGTAGAACAGAGTGGAATATATCTCTATTAAACAGAAAGGATAAACTCTCTGAGGGAGAGAAGACGAAAAAAGTGATTCTGCGATGAAATTCTAAAACTGTTATTGTTTAGCAGAGCATTCCAGACCATAATTTCAGTAAGGACAGATGGTAGGAAAGCTCCAAGACAAAAAAAATAGGATTGGTGGTAGGCCCCGAGGCTGTAAATCACAGAATGAGTAGATATACCAAGCTGGCCGAAGGTAAGTGTAAACTGCAACGTGACATATTTGGCAGTATTTAGCGTTAGATGCACAGCAAGAGGTATTGGCTGCAATAGGAAAGATTTATTATCATCATAGACCAGATAAAGCAGCGGATAGTAAGTGTGCAAAAATATAGGGTTTTTCAACACATACTGCTCATGAAATGTGTGCTGGAAGAGCGGATAGCGTGCCTTTAAAAGAGGTAAGGATTTTATTGTTAACTTCRACATTTGGTTGTGAAAGTGAGAAGAGACCGACAAATATGCGATGATTAGGTCCCAAATTGAAAAAGAACACGAGACATGAAGAAAGGAAACCTAACATCAGCTGTCTGTGCGTACAGGAAACTCAGGTGGAATAGCACAAGAGGACTTCATCAAATAGTAAAGAGCCCTATTATGAAATTTTGGATCCCTCAGAAAGTCTTAATGGGCATATCCAAACCACTGAGTAATAAGACTACAGTCTAAACTTTTTGTTCTATTTCTCTGTGTTAATCTTGCCCCCCCCCCCTTTTTTTTTTTTTTTTGCTTTCATTTATTTTTGTGCCTCCTCAGATCTCAACTGATGGATGGAATAATAACAGTCTACTTTTAAATACAGTCCTATCATTTAACAATATCCTAGTAAATTTTACTTTGTGATTACAGTGAAAGATAAAATTGCRCAAAATTACCATCGAGCTGTAATGAGAGGCGATGATTATAATATCTCAAATATATGAATAATGATGATGACAGTTTAGTATTTTTATGCTTTTATTTGATACAAAAACAAGAATGACAGTTTCTACTGAGTCCTTTAATTATGCAGGCTGAGCTATTGATCTTGCGTCCTCGCTACCTGGTTAGACACAACTACAACGTTCCAGGGTTCTGGAGGCTTTCTGTTGTTGGAGCACAACATCTCCATGCTACTCTCACTTGGAATGGGAATATATTTATGCATAACTGAACTGTGAGGGTAAGACAGAGTCCAGCCTTTCTTCRGCACATTGGATTTTGGCCCAAGCCAGGGATTAAGCATCCCTTAATGGCCCAAGCATTATTTTGCCGTTCCCCAAAGAGGAATAGCAATATAAAGAGAGTACTGGGAATTAGAACACTGAATACTCAAATTTAGTGATGCCTGGAAAGTGTGTCATGCTCACTCATTTATAATTTAACTAACTTAAAAATCAGAAGGAAATTTCTCCTGCATCTGGCAGACAAGGGAGCGCCCAGATTCAATACTGTAAACCAAAAAAAAAAACAACTTTTAAATGATCATTTTATGAATGTTCACAATTAAATAATGACTTCTGACAATTTTCTATGGATCATTATTTGTCTATTATGAGCAGATCATGCATGATCAATAATAAAAACAWCAACTGCAGCCAACCCTTCTGCCTGCGCATACCACCTTTCCCTCTTTTGAGAGGTTATAGGTTTTTTTTATCCAGACCAAAATATAACTGTCAGCTGCCAGAGAGCATTACTTTGCAGTATATTTCTTTGATATGCTTTCAAATTTCATGTCAATAAAATACAATGATTTTTCATATATGTAATACTTAATCACCTTTTTTTTAAAAAAAAAAATAAATCTATTTTCAACAAGGCCTTCCATTAAAGGAAAATAAATATGAGACCTCAAAGAGAGGAACAAGGCAGGCAGTATACATCTCACTGAAGTGTAGCTTTCCTTGAGCAGAGAACTTATTGGATTTCATGATTYTTTTAATTTATTCAAAAGCAATTTTCAAAGTAGCACTCATAAGCTACAAGAAGCTTAAACTGTAGGTTTTGTTTAGAGCCCTTTCCTTCTAAGGCAATTATTTTGTGATTCATCACCCTAAGTAAATTAGTGTAATAAGAGATTAAACAAAAAGATTTATTTCTAATACTTTTTACTTTTCAAATTTTTGTTATATTACAATACCCTTTACTATCAATTCTAAATTATTTAAAGTAAGCTGAGCAATCTAAATTATTCTACTTCCTAAATTATTTAGGACTTAAATGTTTCCCATTGAATGCTTTTGTGGTCAAATTATGTATTTCAGTCTAAGTGAATAAAGTTAACTTTAATGCTATAATGCAAATGCAATAGCTAGAAAAAAAAAATCTGTAGTGCCTGACATTATATTTTTTCCTCATGAAAAATTCAGTAACAAAATTCATTTCATTTTTGTTAATAAAATTCAAAACTCTCACGAATTTATTGTTATTTTTTCCACATGAAATCAAAAATAGTAAGTTTTCTTCCAATGTACATTTACTTACAGCAGAGCCAGACGTGATTCAAGACCTGTCAGATTCGCTTCCTCCATAATAATGGCTAATTTTCAATCACAAGTGACTCTGTGGCTAGCTGCTGTCCTTATTGCTGTTGACAAGTCTCGAGTGCTGTTAGAGCAGATCTTGGCACCAGCGCATTGGTGGAGGCCCCCCAGGCCATGAGGACCTTGTTCCATGCCAAGAGGGAAGAGCAACGTCGCATCAACACCATGTGGCATCAGAGGTCAGGCCCATTTCACACGAAGCTGCGTGCATGGGGAGTACCCACTGCTCCACACCACCACATCCGTGCACATCCGCAGCCTGGGAAACTGCATCTCCTTTTATTCCTACCCCACCTGGAACATGCTGCAGGCTGTGACCCCTTCGTCTCGGTTTAACGTGGAGCCTCTGTGCATCAAGGACAGCACAAATGTTCCCCAGGTGTGAACGCACCCTCTCGCAATACCTGTGATTACGAGTTCCTGGGTGGGAGAAAAGCGCTCATAAACTCACCAAACATCTTGGAGGGATTAAAAGCACGAAACATTCTTATTTGCAAAAGGCATTTATAGCATACATTAGAGGATAGAGTTAATTGGGAAGCTCCACATTTCACAGTGCTTTAGAATTACTTTGGACTTTAGAATTAGGAACTGGAGGTCAGTAAGCTTTACATCTGTTATCTTTATAGGGATGTATTAAAAAGCCAAGCTTGTCTATGCAAGACTGWCTGCAGAGACTCTCCTCACTCCAAATAAATATAAAATATTTTATTATTGTAGGCTGCTGACAGGTAAGACATTCTATCTGTTTTTATATATCTTCAGAAATAATACACCAAGGAAATAACCCRAAACTGAATGGAAATCCGCTCCCAGAGGCACTATTTCTTATTAAAAAAAAGGCTGGATTTCACCTACAGCAAAAGAATACCCACTGGTATGTTAAAGAAGCAAGCTACTCCCCAAGATAGTGAAACCAAAAAAGTTCGTTAAATAATACAATCAGAACTTGTGGAGGAAAACCTGCTACGGCAGCCTTGAGGGCAAACCTCAGGCCAGCAGGGAGAAAAGAAAGCTCAAAAGTCGTTCCTAATCATCTTCCAGGCACTGAACATTTGCATGCGCGACTTCATAGACTACACGTTTATCTCAGACGAGTCTGTTCTCACTGGAGTGAGTGTGTGTAGACGGTGAACAGGCAAAGGACTTCCACAGAGATTTCATACCTGGAATGAATTCAGTTGTTAGTTCTCACAATATTAGTGTTTGATTTTGCTTTATAAAATAGTCTTTGTATACTTCTTTCTTTGCCATACAGTTGGGCAGTTTTTCCCTTTGTGGAAATTAGTCAGCAGAGGTTATCCATACCATACAGCATCCAGTATTTTCTGTTTTCTTCTGTTTTTACCTCCCYGCTCTGTTCTAAACAACCTTTTTATTTCTCTCTTGATTTTGTTAGTCAGGCAGAGTTAGTTCATGAGCTTTTTCCTTTCAAAGGTGTCAGGAAGTCAGCAAAGGATGTGTATTCTGCATGTCAGTTATATACTGCAGCATCATGTCTGTCTGTAATATATATAGACTGTAGAGCAGTTGTCACTGGGTCTTCATTGCTTATACCTGAAATTATAGTTTTAATTGTGAGTGAGTGAGGGTCTTTGCCACAGGGTGCCTGATTTTACCTATGAAGTTCCAAATTGTATTAGCGCGTTTGAGTGTGCTAAACCTCTCACAGACCCGATGTGGAAGCCAAAGTTCGCTACATTTTTCAGGTCCTGCTTTTTTGTTCTTCTTTATGCAAATAACCACTAGGAAAAAAAAAAAAAAAAAGACAACTAGGGAGTTGCTACCTCATCCCCTTGTAGGAGGCAAGTGCCTCCATTAGAAGGATAGTTCTGAGGTTAGGATGGTCATCTAGGTTTTCTGAATGGTCACTAGGGATTATTCAGGGAAGAAACTTTACTTAAGGTCTCTATATCATTCTAAGGGGAAGCCTATTTTTCCTCATCAACCTTATAACAACCTTCCAACCTAAAACTTCTTAGACTTGTAAACTAATTGTTCAAAGTTAGCCTCTGTGAATATTCTGTGAAAATCGACTGAAAGGGTGTTAGTGAGGTGCACGATGGGCACAGTTCGGCAGAAATGAGAGAGGAGATAACTAGGTAGATTGCCTGGGGTGTCGGAAAAACAGCTTCAAATACTTGRTCTATGAGGGCTTTCAGTTTCTCTGAGAGAGTTTAATACATTTTGGGTGGTTTTAATAATTTGGCCACATGGTGCTTCTGTACAAGAATGGTGATAATGACCATGTCATCATGCAAAATGTCTTCTCARGGATGAACACTGTGGGACTGCAGTAGCATAGATAAATTAGCATTTTCTTCAATAGTAATTTCCCTTAAGGGTGAGTTTGTTTAGGCAACATTACGTGCACCATTCACTACTGTGAAAGTGCTCACCCCTGGATCCATTGCTTATTAAGAACTCAAAAAAAGTAAGTTTTCATGCATTAGAGACACTCAGTTTCTAAGCATCAGTATTTTCCTTTAGGCTACATTTCATTCCCTATCACACCAATCYGGATATAAATATTGGCCAGTAATGGAGGTTATGTCTCCGTGGTGGTGTTAAATATAGGAAGGGTACTGTATTTTCTTTTGCTTGTTTAGTAAAATATTAAGCACATACGCAATTCACAGTATAGTAGCCGGGGTGCCACTAAGCGTTGCAGCTAGCCTCTGTAGAAAATGTGCCCTCTCTTGTTATGTGAAAAGCCCAAGCGCTCCCTCTGAGCCTCAAGCGCTGTAGGAGCTGTAGGAGCTTACAGCACATCCCAGGCTGTCAGACCCCCCAGGTAACTCATAGAATATGCATGAATCCTTTAGATTCAAATGTTCAAGAGGATCGGTGAGCCCAATTTCTCCARTCCTTCAGCACCAGCTAGCACTTCTGTATACAACGAGTATGGGGGGGGGGGAAGGTTGTTTTATTTTGCTTTATATTGATTCAAGCGAGGGAAATAAGGCATTAAGAGATATRAATGTTATTGGAAAGGGCTTCTTTTCCAAGCATACTTTGTGCATCTGTATATATTCTTTATACCACAGCTACACTATGCCCAAAACATTGCTGAGGAATGTTGAGTTTCCCATTTCAGACAAATCAGGCAAGCTSGGATGGGGAAGAGGGAAGGGAAATGAGGTCCCCCACCAGAGTAAATATCCTCTAATACTGCAGACCACCCTAATCCAACCCCCAACAGCACAGCTTTATAGCAAGTTAAACAGGAGATGAGGCAAAGAGCGAGAAGTGAGATGGCTTAAGGTTTGCTAAACTAGTTCAAGCTGAATGAAAAGCCTACCATGAAAGCCTTTTCTAGCCAACACTAATTACAACACAGTGCTAGACCACTGTATTGATTGTGCCAGGACAGACAGAAAGCAGCAGAAGGAACAAGACAAAGAAATGCAGTGCTAATGTAAGAAGATGGCAAGTAGCACCCCGTTAAAACGGTACTCTGTGGAAGTGCGTGCACTTCCAAACTAGAATGTATCCCATATGGAGAGCCCAAACCAGTGCATTCAGACTAACCACGGGCTAGACTAACTGCCTCTTCTTATGGTGGTGAGACCCACCAAAAATTACTAATTGTTGGAGATGGGCATAGACCAGCAGCTTCCTGGAAAGAACAAGTGCTCTGAAACACTTGTGCCAGSCTAGCCCTTGAACCACTAGAGTTACTAAGCTGAAAAAGCTGAAYGACTTTCTCTGCAACTTATAAACATGCCTTGTGATCTCACCTGATCATTGTAGTATGCAGTGTAATATGTAGGAACATAYAGCTCTGTATGTATTGTTCATAACAATGATTATGAACATCTACAATGTTAAATATTCATGTAATTTTGCCTRATGACATTTAGTATGGAAAGCAAAGCAGTAGTGAAAGAGAAAGCTGATTCATGAGGTTTTTTAGAAATATTTCTGTTCATCTGTTGCCACTTAAAATTCAGGTCATGGTAGTTACGTTCATAGTTTAGCTTTCAAAGGCTTTTCAGTCAAAGGCTAAATGGAATGGCTTTAGGCTAGCCCATACCATAAAATTTTTATTCTCACTGGTCTGGCAAGCAATAACTACTTGATAGACCTGAAGATTTGGCTTCATTCTGCTGTAATCTTGAGGGCATGACTCAGGACTCTGGGAGCAGAAACACATACTATTGCTGATGATCCTCTGTAGCAAAAAGGAAGACTTCACATACAAAGAACTAATAAAGGTTACCCCATAAACAACAAATCTTCTTTATAAAAAATGTAGAAATATATTTTTCAGAGTTCATAACATGGTCAGTGGTCTAAGTTTAAATGTCTCCAATGATCAAACCAGTAGAAGTTTACTATAAATGGATTTTTATTGATTGAACTGGATAAACAGATTAATTTTTAAAAAATCRTATTACAAACTGCTGCAGTACCATAAAATGAGGCTGCACATGTGGACACACCGTTCTTAGCCTGCACAGCTCCTGCAGCGCTGTAAGCCGTTCTCATTGCAAGCGGTACACTTGAGAGCCTTGAATGAGTCTGTAAAACAGTTCCGAAACACGGACATCTTGCTCCCATGGCACACTGAGCACGGAAGGAAACCAAAGCCCCCGCAAGAGGGGCACTCGTGGGGATGCTGGACTTTCTGCTCAAAAAAGAAAGTGAGAAAAACAAATATGTTACTTCATCAACTACCATAAGCTCCAGGAGAATGAGGGCTCCAGGACAACTGAGCAGACACATTCTGGTACCCTTTTTGAGAAATATCCACCACCTCTTCCCAAGGTCTAGCACCATGCAACACCAATAAATTTGCCTTTTCAGACACATATGTAGTGGTCAGATAGGCTTATTGCTGGTTCATTCATCTAGCACAATATATCTTAGTAGCMTGAGTTCACACTTTCCAAAATAACTAGCTAAGTAATAGCCTGTGTACATTACTCTAATGTCATGTTAGGTCTAGATCAACTCGATCAGGTATTTTTAATCAGTTCTAAACTCCAGGCAGTTTATGTTGACATTATATTGTATCTCGTATATGTTGAAATATAATGGCTTTTATAATTTGCATGCTTATGCTGAATTACTATTATTCCTATTAGAGCTGATCAAAAGAGCGATTCATAGCTTCTGACAAGGGGTGCTTGAGGAAAAAAGGGTGTATTCAAATTTSTGCATGTAGAACAGTTAAGCTTTAAACTATAAAAGAGAAAGATCATCATACTCAACCATTATTCTAGGAGAAAAATGCTGCAAGTAAGGTTTGGGCTTCTTTAATTGTCCTAATTKCTGAGTAAAACAATAATTTTAATTTATTTTGTATTAGATTATAATAATGGAGAATAAAGGAAGAGATTTCAAAGACATTTTAATTTTTTCCCACTGAAAATGTTGCTAGTTTATTTAAYGATTGCCTTAAAGTTCTGTATCAGAGAAATTAAAGATACAACATATTGGGTACTTACCACAGCACAGATATGTGGCTTTATTGTTGAGTAAAGACTTAGATTTATTTAAAAAGGAAGAAAAGTAACTCATACAATCCCTGCTAGTGTTGTTTTGAGGAATTATGCATCACTAAAAATTATTTATAAAGTATTACTACTAGTTAATACTAAAACATGTTCAGAAAACATAACCTTTTCTGTAGCTTTATCAGAAAAATTGAAAAGAGTGTGACAAAACTGCTAAAAACTGTTAAACTATTAACAACTCAGATCAATATGCAAACTTACTAAAAAAAAAGACATGGTAGAATATGAGGAAGGGAAGATTCTTAGCTGAAGTCAGGCACTTTGGCTTCCTGGAGGTCCATATCAGCTTGATATAGTAGAAAATCTGTCTCATGGAGCTTTAATCTACAAATATTTATTTTCAAATGTGTGTGACATAYAGTACAATGCAGATTTCTCCAAAATATACAGTGTGCTCCAGAAGGACTAGTGAGTTGTTGCAGTGCCCAGTGGGGACAGTCCAGGGCATCGTTACGAGTGCTGATGAACAGGAAGAAGGCTGAAGCACCTCTTGTGTTAGGCGATGCAGGAGTCTTATTGCTGCTGCCATCCTGGAGAATCCTTCTGCTCTGAATCTTTGCTGTCTAGYAGAAGTATCTTCCTACTGTTTCACTTGTCTGTACTACTCATACARCATTATTTGGGCTGATGCACAGCAGTAGCAATATGAATTTCTCTAAGATGGCAAATTTTGGTCTTATTAACTCTGTGAAACATTTGCACAAACTTTTCTGCCATCAGATACAAAGGATCTGCTTTGTATTTGATGGGTCCATTAGTTTATCCTTATGCATAAGCATAAAAGATAGTATGACTAATAAACTATTCAATATATACCTTTATCAAAAAAAATCAAAATCATGTGGGAATCCTTTTATGTGGGACAAGCAAGCTAGAAATGCAGTAGCATGTTAGTATCAGAAAATCCTTTTTCTTTTGTAATTAATCTCAAAATGTTAAGAGAATAATATTTTTAATTATTAAATTCATTATTGCTTAGGTTTGTAAATAACTACCTCTACGTGCAGTTAAAAGAGCTAACAAAAAACAAATACAAAGTTATTTTAGCTTAGTTTCTTGAAAAATGACTATTTCCTTCTTGAAGAAATGACATTTTGTGTAACCATGCTCTATCTTCAATGATGAAGAAACACGGCTGTCTCTTGCAGCTGTAGTAAAGGCATTTTTTAATAAAAAAACAACAAGCAATGGCATGTGTTTGAAGTAGTGATGGTAGTCAGTTAGCAGTTATCATAGTCTGCTGTAGCCTGGCCTTGTCTGTTTTTTAGAAGTATTTTCTGTCCCAAGATTAGGACAGACATTGGGCTAAGTACTGGCATTATAGGACTCCTCAAAGTTAGAATTTGGGGATAATTCATTCCAAAGCAAGGAAAAATATTAAGTTTATTACCCATCCTGTCTGGTCTCAGTCAGGCAACAATAATGCTGCATACATTAATCTTATGTATAAGTTTGTTTAACTGTGTCTGGTTATACATTAAATGGAAGACTCAGCATGTTTTTCTATAATTATACAGAAATATATGCACTGAGACAAAGGAGGATTTGCTGAGTTAAGGAACATAAGGGACAAATGCAGAAGGTAGAACCTGTTCTGCAAGGGACATTTATATCTCCAAAAAAGATGATGCAGTCCATAGTTTACTGTGTGGTGTTAAACCTACCTGCTGAATAAGACAGAGGTGAATAACCCTTGGCCTCAAGCCGACTGGAACTTTAGGAGCTCTCCAGGAAAGAGAATGGCTATAAGAAACCAATACGCTTCACAGAAAGAGTGAATCTTTGATGGATGTGATGTAAAATGTATGGTATACAAAGGGTTACTGAAAGCATCTTACGAAAACATCTGCTGCAGGCTGGCTAAATGCAGGGAAAGAAAGCTTTTATATTTAATCTTAGGGCTAAATTGACTAGATGTAGCTTTCTTTTACTCCTTCATCACTGTTTTTCACAAATATCATCTCCATGTTATCTATTTTTAATGTTGAAGTTACAKACTTCTTAAGTTTGTATGCTATCTTAATTTCGTTAGGGATGATTTCAAGATAAACAGATAATAGCACAACACTCCTTTTCTAAGGACACAGCTATCCACGTAACACAGATGTTATGATGCACATCCTCCCAAAATGTTCTTTGTTGCAGGATATCCAAAGGAAAACACAAAATGCTTTGGGCAGCCAATATCACAAGATCAGCGGAAAAATGATGACCAGTAAGCTTATGGCAAAGGATAGTAAACCTGCACTTCAGGTGTCCCCAGGAAGAGTGCATCAACTGTTCATAACAAAAGATAAACCTGCCTCAGAAAATTTGAAATGGTAAGATGAACTATGAGTCAGAGAAAGGYGTAATTTGCAACCTGTGATTTGAAATTTGTGTAATTTGACACTTTTAGCATCTGCTTATATTTTCTAGGTGTCAGGCTTTAGGTCTAGCCAGAATATAGGAGATTAGCAAGTTCCAGGCACAGTCACTGCAGTACACAGAGTAGTGGTGGAGCATCCACAGAGCAGGCCTGACTTTTCCACAGCATAGTGAGGAATAAATCCTAAAGATGAAGTCAAAAATTATGAAAAAGAGAAAACTATTTGCCTTTCCTACCRTGGCAAAATCAAGAGAAAACAGAGACGCATATTTGGTTTTGATGTTATGGCCACCCACATCTCCTAAAACTTAATGGGCTGTGATAATATCTTATCACACATTCAAAGAGCAAAACCAAAATGGCATTTCAGATCATCAGTTTGCACCARAGGGAAAGAAACTGGTTAAAATAAAGTTCTCCATTGCACATATTCAAAATATTTTCCTTATGTTTGCAGAAATACAATTACCTCAATTTTGGTTAAGAGATCCTGCAGTTCCCCAGATTCATTCATTAGCAAAATTTTCTCAGCACCCTATTAGTAAGAAGAAGAAAAAGGTCAACCAGCTTAGCATGAAAAAACAGAGATGATTAGAAGATTTGGTCTGAAAATCTAAGCAGTCTGAGACAAATTTGATTCAAATTAAGTATTTTGCAATTAGGTCAACCTTAGGAAAGCTAGAAGGGGAGAAGAATCTAAACCTAGTTCTGACAGAATTGTCCAAGGTTAGTTATCGAGAGTCATATTGCATTTGTAACAGGTGACAGCTTAGGAATTGTGATTTCATTCACTTTATTTTACAGGGTACGTTTTCTGACAAAATAAAAAATATGTTTRGTTACCATGTAAAACGTTACTATTATATAAATATACAACACATCAGAGAATGCAGCAAAATGAGAGGAGGAAATTGTATTTCAAATATTCTGACAATTCAGGATAGAATTAAGATATGATATGCCTAATGTATAAGAGAAAGAGAATAAGGGCAATGAAAATGCTGTAAYAACATTAAAGTCAGACACAACAGTGAATAATAATAATTTAGTCTGAGTACATTAGGCCTCTGAGGGGTTTTGTGATCTGATCCAAGACAGTTTTGAAGTAGTTTTTCTTTTTTTCCTTCTGAAAGTAAACATACAGAGATTATTGCAGACAAAATGAAATTGTCAAAGATGATATAAAACTTTTTTTCTCTTTTCTTCTAATTGCTGAGGGCCAATCTTATGCTTCAGTTATGTAACCATATGTATCGAATACAAAATATTACTTACAAGCACTTTTGATCAGTGGATCACAAGAAACCTGCAGCAGGCAAGGAGACTGAGGTGTGTGCAGGGCGAGAGCACTGCTCTCCCCGTTAACATGAGGTCCAGGCCGCTGAGGAGCGTGTGGATCACACACAGCTCAGCAGTACTTATACTTGTGTTGGACTGTTCATGGTGCCTTGCTGGCTGCAGCGTGGTTCCCAGCCTGAGCCATTGTGCCTCCAATTTTCCTTTTCGAGTTTGGAAAGCCACGGCCACAAAAGCAGTCCCACTTCTTTGCTGAGAAGGAAATGAGGCCACAAGCAGGCAAAGAGATTCTCTGCAAGCACCACTGACTAGTTATTAGGAGGCTGCTGAGTGAGGCCCAGAGCAGGAGCAGGTAAGAGGCCAGTGGCTATACCAATGCATGAACACAGCGTGCCCAAGAGCCACTCCTGTGTCTAGCCTGAAAGTTGACAAAGAGCAGCAGAAGCACTGCAAAGGATTTCATGTGACACTCTAGCAAGATTAGTTTCCCTGCACAAAGTCTTTTTACTCTGGCTTTGTACAAAGAAAAGCACTTTTGACTCAGTGTTCAAAGATACACTAAATATCTCCTTTGCTGACTGCTTTACCATGTTCATTGTCTCTTATTCACAGGCAGTTTATAATTACAGTATTACATCTCATTTAAAAAGTAAAGTATTAATATTTCAGGGGATGTGAGTGGCACTTTTGCAGTGACTGCTACTCTATTATGTCACAYTCAAAGAGATTTAAAAAGAGAAGAATCTACAAAATAATTAGTAGTGGTTAATTAGTGGCTAATTAGTCACAGAAGAAGATGAGAGACTCAGATCTGCTAGCCTTGCTTGTGCTGAGTCCTCCTCTATCGAAGGCTATTATAGAGGGCAGACACAGAACATACCAGCYTCTACATATGCATTATGGCCCTCTGTGCCCCAGTAGAGTAGTATTTAGCAGTCTAGCAGTCTCTTCACACTTGCCCTCTAATCCCTCTTTGCTTTCACTCAGAACGGGCAAGAGGAGTGATTGGCACAATAAAGGAAGGGTTGGCCAAAAAGGACCACAGAGCATTAGCYCAGGGCTTGTATGCACCACAGTGGCTTGAGGCAAAGCTTGCCCTGCTCGTGCGATGCAGAGACATTAAGGATTTGCAGCTTCACTGATGTAATTATAGCACTGCAAATTCCCTAATCTAGACAAGCCCTGATTTGCCCTCATTTAGGAAAGGATCTGCTCTCTGTGGTAACAGTTGGCAAGAAAATCGTTCCTATGACTTCTGTTCCTTGTTACAAGGATACTGTGTTATAAAGCTGAATGGCTTTTACAGCACTATAATTAAAAGTTTGACAGGTTTTCCATTATAGATTCATATTTTGAAGGATTTATATTTCAAATGACATTCAGTTAGCATTATCACCTAGCTGTGCTATTTCAAAATGGAAAGTCTCATTACTATGGCTTTAAAATAAAAAAACAAACTTCTAAATGGCTAGCAACATTTTTAAGTGTTTCAATATGTCTTTTTACAATTAGTGTCTGCCTCAGGTGAAATTTTAATGAGAAGTATTTTACAGAGGCTAACCCACCCTTTGGGTCTGCTAGTCTTAATACGCAGCGTGTGTAATTCATAATGCTATTACAGAAAGCAGCTGTTACTTCAGTCTGATAGCTGCTTTCTGACCAGAAAATGATGCCTTTCTTTTTATTCTTAGATTGTGTTCAGTCCAACAGGATGAAAAACACTTAGAGAATCCATCCTTCCTAAGACTAGTATAAGCAGCACTACTGGTAGTAGTACCGCCGTAATGTTTGCAGAAGCAACAGAGATAGCGCCCTAGATACATATKTCCAGGAGTAAGTGGAGTGAGCTTTCAGTGGAGCGAGGTTTCAGCTTCATATTAAGCAGGTAAAGATTCCAGACACCAGCTTTTAAGCATTTATCTTTTAATTTAAGTAGTTTTCTACTGTTGTGGAGGAACCCAGGGGCTGTAATCAGGTCTTAGACCTTCTTTTTGACAAACAAAATCCAAGGTCCACTAAGTTCCCAATTSCCCAGCTCTGTCACAGCATTAAACCAGTTTGTTGATCACCCATTGTGGATGTAACCAGTTACCGYTTTCATGATGTAATTCCTCATCAAAGAATACTCCTAGATATATGCCCTAGTGCTTTGCTGTATTAGAAAACCTGTTGATTTCAGGAAGCTGTCCCTCTTCTATGTCCTTCCTTATATACAGTCAAAGCTGAATATAAGATGCAACCTTGAATGAGRATGGGAGGTGAAGCAACTGCGACCACTGTGCAAGAGAAGTGGGTTTATGAAAGTAGGGAACATATGAAAGTAGGGAATACATGAACCCAAACAGACACATTTGCTGTGCAGGTAACTTCCCTTATCTCATTAAAAACAAACTTTTGCTAAATTAATGACAGAGGCTCTAGCATCTTGCTAAAGCAAAAGCATGCAACCACGTCTTACCGTTACTATACGTGCCATTTTTTTCCACTGTGGTTTACCAAGAAAACAGACAGCGTATAGTTCTGTCCTTGCCCACAGCTCACATACTCCTCAGCCTACAGTGCTACACCTCTCACAGGGACATGACTCCTGGCAGCAGACAGGCACGGAATTTGATTAAATAACTGTAAATCTTCCCATAAACCAAGAAAGCTGTAAATATGTTATAGTACAAAGACCAGAAATGTCAGATTTCTAAAACACCAGATTTCTTTGTAAGAGAACATACCGTTAAACCTTGCTCTCCCAGAGATGCTAAACTCAAACAAGTGGAAAAATAGGAAGTGACCTGCATGCAGTAATTGCACAATTTTGTTGTCCATAGAGCCATTCATATCCACCCCGTTAAATGAAAGCCAGGAGAACATGCTCACTCTAACAAAGTACAGCGATATTTGAGGGAAACTAATCTCATGTGGCCACTGGAAAGAAGCAACAGAAGAAACTATTACAATTTCTATAACAGAATAATATGTTACAAGAATATTTTCTAAAAATCAATTACAAAAATAGCCTCATCATTCTCAGGAAGTAATCATAACCAATGAGTCAAATAAAATATTTTACTGCAAATCTCATGCTACTGTAGATTCATTAGAGCTGGGAAAATTAAGTAGGAAATTGTTTCTTCAGGAAAAAGAAATAAAAATTATTGAATATATGTATTTGAATATGATTCAATTAGTTTTTAACAGCAGATGAATACTGGAATTCAATCACATATTGAAAATGAAAAAATAAAGCAAAACAAATGTATTTTTAAGTTATTATTTAGTGAGCTAAATCTGAATACCAAGGATGACACTATTTTGAATTTTTATGTGCATTGCTTTCCCCATCTCCCAGCAGAGTGGGAGTCGGTATAACATAAGTCTCTAATCATCATGAGTACCTTTGTAAAAGAGTAAATGAATGCTTCATTTCTTTTCTGTATTGCTTTCTTTTCTCTGGAAATCATTTTTTATTCTGCTTCAGTGTCCCAGCAGATGGCATAATTCCATTTCAGATGAGACGGCCTCAGGTGAAAAGGGAGGATTAGATCAGCTGGTAAAGAGCATGTAGCAGAAAGAACCTAGAATTTCCTAACAGATTTTTCTAGACAGCGTATGTCAAGAAATACAATGATTCGATCCTGAAAAAAAAAATAGATTAAAAAACCCGCTATACTGCAGTATGCAGCACTTGACTTCACAGGGAGTAACTATGATTTTTCTGTCGCTTCTGCTCAAGTAGCCAGTTCACTTCATTTCCCCTATGTAGGCAATGATAAATTCCATAGCATTGTGAAGATTTATCCACACAGCTTACACCAGCCTACCAACCTTGCCAGCACTTCTGAATGGCTCAGATMGTGTACTCTGTCACACGCCATGTTCTGGTGCTTTATTGCTACATTTATCTCATTAAAAATAATCTTGTCCTCCTTCAAAACTGTTCATATTTTAATTGTTTTTTTTCCCTCCCTTTCGCTCATTAAAAGGTGCTTGGCTCAAAATAGATTCTTCTTTGTATTGTTACATGAAATCTCYATTAGGGAGGGATTTGCCGGAAAATAAATATTTGAAACAGAAAAAAAAGAGAGAGAGAATATTGTGTGGTTAATTTACTGACACTCCAGGCTTCTGGATTCCTGTGTTGCATTTGCAATCAGAAGACAGTCCTCTAAAAGGCAGTATGGAAGTGTCCACTGCTACGGAAACAGAATTCTGTAATTAGCACCCAAGGAAACACACTCTAATGGTACACAAACCCACGCAGGACCCAGCCAACCTAATACATTTGAGGTTACTGAAGCACTGCCTTTTTAAGGTGCCACATCCATGATGCACTGGAATATCTGGAGAGGGATTGCTTCATTGTCACATCATGGAAGGGTAGTTAAGCATTTGTGACCTTCTTGATATGCAAAGTGTCCCCCACCGATTTGTTTCACTTTCTAAACGATCAAATGTTAGTCTCTATTATGAAGTCATGTTAGAGCAATAAAATAAAAACTGCAGTAAAATACCACTTTTTGCCTCATTTAAGAGTGCCTGTGGACACATGCCCCTTGCCAGTGCAAGGCAAAGTTCACCATCAGCCTCTGCCTTCCCCTTCCCTCTGGAGAGCCTCAGCGTTCCCTGTGTTCAGCCCCAGTGGACCTCCTGGGGTTACCTCTGCTCACATAAAACTCCATTCTCCCATTCTGGTTCATCCCAACTAAAGCCCATTATCAAGTGATCGTATGAGTAGCCACAGAAAAGAGGTAAAGCAGATGTGACACCCCCCCCCATATGGCGATAATTAGCAGAAAGCCACACAGGGCAGAAACTATGCTGTGATCACAGGCAAGGGCACCCACAGCTGCAGAGCGAAGAGGTGCCACCATCCTTGCCATCCACGATGTTCCCTGTGAGGCAGAGCAGGCATCTCCTGAACTCCTTGCCCACAAAGCAGTTTCTCTACAAATAATAATGCTGTTGCATGGAATAACTTTAATCCCCCCACCCCCAGCCTGGGCTAAAGTTTCCTCCATTTACCCACATTGTGCTTCATCAATTTAATCAAAACAAATATCTTCCACCTCCCTCCCTCCACTGCCAAGTTTGATATTGTCCTGCTTCTTACCAGACAAAAACTTTTTGTGTTGAATAATATGAATAGAATTGCCATGCTGTAATAAATGTCTATAAACCAGAATATTCCATCACAACACCAAATTCTTTCTTCATTTTTTTACCTACTGGGGTCAGCAGGTAGTTTGACATCTAGATCTGTCGCTCCAACGGACAACTGGCTTCCTAATTCATCTCCTTTCTTTCATTTTCTATGCCTCTCCAAAATATCTTATACAATACCGAAATGGCTTTAATAAGTCTTTATTGCTTGTTACACTATTGCTCCTCTGTCAAGAGACAAGTTTCACATGGTCTTCTAAAACAGCGAAGTGGTGAATTAATAGGCTATCCATCATACCAAAATGACTATGCAAATAATATATTCAAAACATTTCAGTATTTAACTGATTTCCTCTGACAAACTGATCATACAAAGACTGATGTTTTCTTGAACTTGGTCATAACTCACTTTTTCTTTACTTTTACCATCACAATTAGGAGAGCAATTCTTAGTCTGAAACAAGTTGAATTTTAAGCTGCTTTCAAATGAAGTATATTTCTGCTCCTGACTGGCTAGATAACTCTGACTCAGATCAGAGAGTAACAGGACAGAATATAAAAATATTCTTTAGTATGAATTAAACGCACTATCTGCTAATATTCTAAACGTAACTGCTTTTGCAGCTGTTGCGACTCTGGTGAGCATACGTGCCAGGAAGCCCATTTGTTAAACTGCTCAGAGGAACCGGCCTCAGACAGTGCACAGCCAGATTTAAAAGTGTGCTAGGAAGGGAAAAGGAAGGAAAGGCTTAAAAGGTTCAGTGTTTGTGCAGGACCAGTATTAATTACGTGCTTTTGTTGATTATATCCCATTTAATTGTTTAAATCTATAATAAAGATGAAAATGTTAAGCAACACAAATAAAACAACCCCACTGTGTTTAAATATAGCTTGCCTTCAAAAATCACAGTCTTGCTGTTGGTGCTAATTACAAGTTCTTTACCAATTGAGATATATAACAAATACCTTTTCTGAGCTCTCAAGCTGTTCTGTTTGTGTCATTTTTCAGATTTTTTTTTTCTAACTCTGATTTTTGAGTTTCTGAGAAACACGTTCCTACAGCGCAGGCTGGTCATAATGAAAAGATGGTCTCAAGTATCAGTTGGCTTTTAACTCCAGAGTACTGGAATCCAAATCTGGATTATAATTTTCTGTTTGGAGTTCATGTCTCACAACAGAGCACAGTTATACTGTTTTTCTCTCTTTTAGGAGCAGTTTTTTCTAAAACYAAGTATTAACCGTTTCTGTACCCAAAACAATGTTCAGCTGATTAYTTATGACTGGTAAAGACTACATCATTTAAAATTCCGTGCATGCTCAAAGTCTCAAGACTCAGCTATTAGACACTTTCATATTCAAACACAGATACTATTTAATAACAGTTTTACACTAACTGTATTCAGCTTCCTGAGTCATAGGTTCTCACGAATATGAAGAAAAAATCCATTTATCTAGATTTTCAWGGCTTAAACTATAAACTATTTTTTAAGAGACAGAGGATAGCTCAGCCTGTATTGCCACTTCTTATCTACCTCCCAATAGCCTTTTCCCAGGCTGTGTGTTGCATTCACCTGTTGTGTCCTTGGATCAAGCATGTCAGCATAGATTTGGGCACAAGGGCATCTCTGTCTTTGATTGTTCTCATCATTCCATCACTGCCAACAATTTTCTTAAAAACTTGCTTCTCTTTCGTATAGATTTTCATCTGATCTTACCACCTATAGAATAAAATATATGCTTGTTCTTTACTTACCCCAAGATAATGGCCATCGATAAACACTACCGGAAGGGAGGGAACTTCACATACCCTCCTGCATCTTTCGTCTAGTTCTTTTCCATAATCGCTGTTCAGAGCAATATTTTTTTCTTCAAATTTAACTCTATGATTTTGAAAGATCTTTCTAACCAGTTCACATCTTTCAAAAGTGTTTCTCACCACACGAAGGCTGGTAGTATAAATTACTATGCGACCACATTCTGGCACTGTTGATACCTGGAAAATAAAATCATTTTAGTTTCCATTGCAGTATACAAAGTGTTAACAGTTCATCTATTTTCATAGCAGCCTTAATAGTGCTCAAGTATTGAACGATTACATTTAAAATTTTATTTAAGCAAGAAAATGCATCTTGAAAACATAACACAAAATTGTACTTTTCTCAAATGTAAACATGCAAGGGAAGTTCTTCTAATCACCAACTTAAGGCAAATTAAGCCGTTTATCTGAGTAAGGTGCACCTTTACATTTTTTGGGGGAACCTTTGAAGATGCTGAATCAAGCCCAACATTTTCAAGTAATGAATATTTTAGATCATTTTGGATTTTGGAATGCGGATAAGTCATCACCCTTTAGCCAAGCTATCGGAAGTACCTGTACACAGATCCACCCTTCTTTCCCCAAACTGTGAGATATAATGCTTTGGCTTCATCCCCTGACAAAAACATAAACTCTTAAAAACTGCAAAAGTCATTTCAACATAGGACTCTGATTCTGTAGTAATAGTGATCTGTGTTTGTTTCCTCAACATAATAAAGAACTGATTCCTACATCCTGCGACATTTTGAGTTCACATGACTTATCAAAACTGCAGTTAACTCTACCACGGTCCCTCATAAAAAGGACTTGCTTCGAATAGGAACTAGGAGCTCCAAGGGACAARGAGATGCTTTATGTGCAAGAATCTGCATTTCTTGACGGATGAACAGTAATTCCTAGTGAATCAGAGTAGTACAAATATACCCAGACTAAGTTTAAACTTGCTAGCTCAGGTGCTATTAGCAGCCCCCTTGAAGCAAGGGAAGACTGCCCATACTAAGCCCCTTTATACCGACAAACCAAYGCTAACTTAGAATATTTTAGGTCTCTCCATGCTGAATTAGATTCTGATTACAGAGTGGACAGACATATCCTTAATCTTCAGCAGGGTTCCAAGTCAAATCATTCTAACATCCAACTAAACATTTTTAAAGTACGTTTTGTGTGTGTTAAATACCTGATTCAAAGCCCATTGCAGTTACTGGAGGTGTGTGTTACTGGAGCTCCATCAGCTGTAATAAGTTTCATGCTACAATTCAGATTTGAATTTTTACCCCTGTTCTTCACAGGTGGACCTTTATACCTCATCTTTCCTCTTTGGGATAAAAACAATTAGGGAGTAGCAAACCAACAGGGATTAGTTTTCCCGAGAGAGAGGGGTACTTTTTAAAAAAGCCTGAGAATCATTGTTCTAACCAAAGATATTATGTTGAGATAAATAGCTAAAATTCTAGCTTTTTTTTTAAGGGTAGTAAGACATTTCCAAGGCTTTTGAATTATCCATTACATTCAACAAATGGAATTTCATTATCTCAGCAATATTCCAGGAATAAAACAATAAGGTAGAAACTAATATACTTATAAGATACCTATAATACACTGTAACAATCTGTGGAAATTGAATCTTAATGTGTGAATAAATAATTTTTGATCTATGTCATGTAATAATTGTAAAGACAAAATTGTAAAATTGGATACACATCACTGCATATTTTTCTAAATAATGAAGTCACAATTTATCTAAGTAAATGCAACAAAAAAAAAATGCAGAAAAAAGTATTTTACCGAAAAAGATTCTTAGAAATAAAGGAAGAGAGACATTTGAGTTTTATAGATCACTGAAAGTGTAATTGCTAACATATCAGTTTTCCACCTCCCATGCTGGGAAGAAAGCATGTTGCAAGGGGTCAGTATTTATTTCTCTTTGAACAAATTCCAGGGCTTCTTTTTAGGAAAAAATGTTATAAAAAGCAAGCTATTTTTCTGTAACCCATTTTCTAGACTTAAAAGCTGTTACACCTCTGCGGCAGCAATTGACTCTTCTGCAGCATACTATTCACACATTTCAAATGAGAGGATCATTTACTTAAAAGACAAATACTCTACATAAATATTGAAAATATAGTAACCATGCATGGTTTGCCAAGAGGAAGAGAAATTCATCCTTTTCAGAAGAACCTAAAAGGAATTCTCAAAAAAATATTCATGCAGAGACAATTTCACATATCCGTTGTTTTCTCCTCTTCGGAGTGAAAATACATTTTGAAGCGATAAACTACAACAAGTTGGAAATTCTTGTTCCTTCATAGTTCTAATCYCTAATGCTATTTGTTCCCAGACACCAGGGGCTGGCTGGACAGATACAGACCGTCATTATCTCASGAAGCATCAGGACTGCAGTGTCTCTACAGCATACAAATAAGCAGTTGAAGACATGGAAAAATGGAAAGTTGTAAAGTGATCTGTAAAGCTATCAAGTGGTAGGCATGTACACAGAGTCCCTTTTAAGTTTATTCCTTTATTTTTTTCTTAATGCAGCAATGAAAAAGAAAAGCCTTACTTGCCCTGCAAAGAAGTATCAAGGGCATTGGCTAAGTATTTGTTTTAATGAAATTTTACTAAAAATCTATTTTTCTGTGCTACAAACATGAACAACTTGTCTTCGKCAGGACTTTATCATACCAGGGAAAATCCATTCTGTTATCTGTCCTGAATCATCCTGGTAATTAAAAACAGAAGTGAACATAAGTAGAGAGGTTTACATTCTTTTTCCTGATGAAAATCTATGCTAATTCCTATTTCGCTACCCATTTCAGTGGCTTTTCATATTTAGTAACTAGATTATACTCTCAAAGCAAATCAGCAGAATTATGTTATAGCACATCTCACCATACTTTTTATTTCCAGGTTGGAATTGTACCAAAATTATAATAAAATACAAGCAGTGTAAAGAAATTAATGGAAGGTATTTTAGAAGATGAACTTTCATAGTTCAGTGTTACAAACTTTAAATTAGAATCATCTTTATATGACTCATAAACGCACATAAAATTTGAACTGTTAAACAGAGTAATTTGTGGGTCAATAGGTACAACAAAATTTTGCTCAGCTTTTGAAGTTAGATAGATCAACAAACTGAAAGATTTGGAGCAATGTGTATTGACAACTTTCTCAGACTTCCTATAAGCTCACTTCTTAATGAAACTTGAAGCTAATCAAAAATCATTTGATTTGAGGTGGTAACTTTGGGGTCACATTCAATAAGTCCTATGTACATGGGCCATGAGTATGTGTCAACGAAGGGGGTTATGATTTCAGAGAGAAATAAAGTTACTTTAGCAATCCTCTATATCATTTACAGCTCCGTCTTTTCACCGACTTCCTTAGCAGGTAGGTCAGGGCTTCTGCAAAGAAGGAACAGTCACCCTTTGGGAGCAGAGACATGGTTGGCAGAGCGGGGCCAGGGTGCTGGGGGGCAATGAGGGAATCCTGTCCCTCTGCCATCCCACCTGCATTCACCTGCGACACAGATACAACTACGTGCATCAACTGAGCAAGTTTCTGCAAACAGCATCATCTTATCAGGCTGGATATATGAGTTTAGCATGAAGAAMAGAGGAAGCAATTGGTGACGAAAATGAAGTATATGAAGAGCTTTCTTTTTAAATGAAAATAAGCAGATGACAGGAAAAAGGAGAGTTGCAGAGGACTGAGAAAGGGGTGAATGGAGAGAAATAACTGAAAAGAGAATAAACTTAAAAGTGTCAGGATACAGACAAAGGAAGAACAGTACAAATTAAGTAATATTTAAAAAGTGAAAAATTCRACATAAAAAGACAAACAGCAAAACAAAGTCACTGAAATGTGACCATCTGAACCTTTTTTTTTCCTTACAGCAAAGTCTAGTAGCCAGGGTAAATGTATAACATAAAATACATTATGAAATACATGAAGCCTCATATCATTTCAATATTTTGGAGTAAATATTTTGAAAATAATATGTGCTGGTGGAGCTATGCAAATATCATGAAATATTTTAGAATCACACTGCTAAAACATGCATTTAAGAATTTATCTCTTCTCTGTAACAGCTGCCATGACACTAATAATGAGTTTCTGAGTATCTTTGAAAATGATGTATAACATTCTCATATGCTTATGGAAAAATTCAGATGTTTCCATAGTACTTCTAAAGGCCATTAAAATATGGCCTTTAAAATAAATATTAAAATATATATCCTGTAAAACTACCATGGAAGTCTCTGGGTTCAGACTTTCTCTACGATGTCTTGATCTCTGCCTTCTAGATCCAGTAACAACTGAAGTAGCAACAAAAAGAACCCATGTTTTTCTGCTAGTCACGTGGTTATCCCTGGCCATTTCCTTCTGCTTCAGTGGATGTCACCTAGACTTCTATCTGAGAAGGGAATTTATAAAATGAATTATTAATATTATTATATTGTATTACTTCTTCAGTGTATCTGTCATGAATTGCTTTCCCAAGGCTATAGATTTTATCTAATATCTTTCATATTTTCATGCCTGCCCTGCTGACATGAGTTTTCAGCCTAACTTTTATTTGGTTGCAAATGAAAGCTATCATAGCAACACTACAAAAGCAGTCTAGGGATTTTTTTTTAATCCTTCCTCAGGAGAGCAGGTGTGGATATTCTTTGTTTTAACCTCACTGGTGTGAAAAGAATATCTATTTACATTTATATTCATGTATAATTTATATCATGGTGGTATCATCTGCAAATTTAAGCTTGGTTCTTTTAAAGTACTCATCATTTTCCTGCGCTTGTATCCAATAACAAATGCAACAAAAATCAGCTTTGTACTTTGCATTATATGAACAACTGTACTCTAGCAAAGATGGGATATTTTTTCTGCTTATTTTAATGTGCTGATATAATACTTTGGCAAAAGCTAAAATCTTAATGCCAACCTTTAGCAAACACAAGATTTTTAGAGTTTTTTACTATATGAAGGATGAACATTCAACTAATGCTATCTATATGGTAGTGAATTGCTTCTTTGACCTAAATCAATGGCCGATATGCCCTTCTCTGTCTCAGAATATCATCTTTCACCATCTCAGTGTTCTACTGAAATAAGCACCCCTTGACTTTGTAATTAGATACTCTCAGACTGGCAGAAGTATCTACTATCCACCGAATCAGCTGAGGAAGGAATTTACAGTGCAGTACAAATCCTGCACAAAAGATGCTTCAGAGAGTAAGCACAGCACTCCCGACCTAAAGAAAATGTTGAGCAAGAAAAAGATGTGTACATAAATACCTGTGTGTGCATATACATATATATATACACACACACACACCTACCTATCTATTTCTACAAATGTTTGCAAACTTTGTATCACGCTAATGGAGTTATCAACTTGTCCCTTCTGTCTGTCATTGTTGGTTGCCTTTTTGAAATTAAAGATTCAATGGCATTTTCAGAAGGAACAGATTCCTGGCCAGGAGACCTCTTCCAACAAACAGATCTTATCTGCCTAGTTAACTAATTTTCCTTTGGCAGGCAGAATCTGTTTACTCACACAGAAGGAATTGCGAGCAGTAGTTAGCCACAGTGTGCGCTCTCAGTACAAAATCACGTTCTGTGCCATTTCACTATTTGTAGTCTAAACCCTTCATAGGCTCTCTCTCATCAAGACACAGTGGGCATTTCATTTTAAATTTAAGCACTCTCTTAAGTGCTTTACTATGTTAAGGCTATAGTCCTATCTGTATTATCTTCAAGGTCAGATGATATATCAGCATTTGGGAAAATTCAGAACTAGAACTTTATTAAGTTCTATGCGCTCTAATAGACCGCAGCAGAATAAAGACCAAATTCCCACAATAATGCAAGTCGTATATTCAGGTGAAAGCATGTGATGACCTTATCCGAAATACCTCACTTTGAAAATACAGCACTTTTTCTTATCCTGTTTTGATACTTATAGAGASCATAACTCTAGGACTTAGAGTCTAGAACCTTATATCATTAGTGACAGTGCAATGATATTACCAGTTACYATCCTCATAACCATCAGCAAATGGGGAAATTCTATCAGTTCCCTTTTACAAATAGGAAATGTGGGCACCAAGAAGCCAAGATCTAAGTCCTGAAAGAGATTCATGTAATTTCAGTGGATGCTGCACAGCCACACAAGGTAGCCAGAGTCTCTGGGACAGTCCAAAATACAGATCTTCGCTTTGCTGATTCCAAGAAAGTGGTCAGGTCACTGTTTTCCTTAGATTTTAAAATAGCAGACATACTTGTCTTCCTTTTGTCTGCTTTCTCGCCTATCCTCACAAACGGCAGCTCTGGAAGAATATCSATTTCCAAAAGCAGTAGAGGAGACCAGGCCCCTTTGCTTGATTTTATGTCTCAACACAGAGGATGAAACATCTCATTTTATTTCTTTTTAGTCTGACAAACCTAGATAACTTTGAGGAGCTGCTCACAGCTCCCATGAATCTTGAGATCTCTGACTCCTGGACAACTGTTATCTCTCATGTATACACAAACCACATACTGCTGCTTGTAATATAGCACAGTTTTACCTGTATAAGGTTGACATCTTCAAAATTGTTCATCATCTGCAGTGCAAAATAAGTATAAGACTTCACTCTATCTAAGACACAGATATAGTTTACTTACGTATATCTGTAATTTATTTTTACTTCTAAGACTATTTATCAATTTTAGGGATGCTAGATGAAAACAGCAAATGCAATAATAGTATTATATGTGACATCTATATTGTTTCTTTCATCCTAATGAATCTCATGCCTTTTTATGCAAAAAATATATTTTGATAACATTATTATCATCAGTATTCAAGTCATTTGACTGAATACACAGAATATAAGGGAATATAAGGGCTTGTCAGACCTGTAACCCCATGTGCATTGCAATCCCTTCTGTTTCTCAGATAACACAGATATGACATAGTGTCTTTCTTCTGCCACTGCAGATTTTCTCACATACCTTGTAGCACAGACTGCTGTTCAGGAGAAGTCAAAGAGTTTTTATTTCAAAACAGAAAAGATAATTACAATACCATGGCAGGACAGGATGGGGCATGACCCTGCATCTCTCTGCTTTTTGTAACAGTTTGGTTATCAGCAGGTTCAGAAAGTACAAAGACTACAACTGAGCTCACCTCCTAATGTCCTTATTACCGTTCATCCTGCTTACACTCATAAAGCCAGGCTACAGTCTCTTTTCAAGTAGGTGAGTTCAGATCAGAGCATAGGTTATATCTCCCTACGGTTCATGGTCTCTGCTAGACTTTATAAAATCAAACTGCCTGCCAGCAGTGTCACACTGACACTGGGGGGRAAAAAAAAGCAGTTCCTGTTTAACAAAGCACAGCAATGCTTAAGGGTATCTAAAATGTCAAACATTATATCTAATTGAAAGGGAGAGAATGGGACTAAGGCAGGTAGAATGTATGTACCCAGGCTGGAATTTAGCAAGGGCATAATTTATTATGATGAGCAAATTATTAGAAAAAGATCAGTATCTGTCTATGAACAGTTGGGTTTTATTTATCAAGCTTTGAAGGACTTTCAGTATTTTATTATTAGTGTACTATTTCTTTTCTGCATATGATAGGGACAAATGAAATCTTTGAAAATCTGAAGCAAAAGATATTCATGTGTCTAGTTCTTACCTAGTGTGTAATTTTCCCAGGAAGAAACAACAAGGTGACATAATGCTTGTTTCTCCCTTTGGCTTGCTTGTTCATTATTTCTTCCTCTTCATACATGCCTATTTGACATTTCCAAGAAGTTAGTACCAGAGAGAAAGAGAGGAGGTTTCTGGGAAGACTCTCTTGAAATGTTAAATAGTTTTCTAACAAAAAAGTAACATTTCTTTGTTGCACACCAACACCTCCCACAAAGACAGAAGATGAAGAACCAAGAACAATTGAAAATGATTCTGTCCTCRGCGATTTATAGGAGGCACTAGAAGTTATTTGAAAAATTCGTTTGAAAGTTGTTCGTTCTTCACTAACTGTATACAACAATCTCATCTAATATGATGCAATGCTTTGAACTATTCCTCCATTCAGTAGAAGAGATCTGAAGCTAGATAGGCTGTATCTGGACTGGTCTGTAACACGGTCTGTAACATGTCCAGTTTTGTTTTTTATCTGTTAGTTTGTTAACTATAATATCTCCTTTGAAATGAATTGATCAGGGAAGAGGAGGGTAAAGGAAAATAAAAATTGCTCTGATACAGCTCATAGAATTGTCTATTCATCTATTTTAAACCTCCGTTACCCTCCCTTTGCCTGATCAAATAATTTCAGAGCAACAAAACTTCTGCTTTCCTGTACAGGAGGAATGGTGCTGGGATTCTTTTATTTATACACACTACACACTGTATTATGAAAAATCTCTTTTGAGTTAATGGAAAACATTAAACTATAAGAGCTTTTCTGTCCAGCAAAACAAATAGGAAACAATAGTTTTTTATGAGGAAAAATTCTGTTGTTTCTGATACATTGTAACAGTTTTATAGTATATTTAATACTAATATGTGTAATACCTGTCTTATCCTGTACAGAGCACTTCATGCAAACTTGAGTACCTGTCTTAACAATGACTTCCTTGGCATTGAGGAATTCAATATTTCCTTTGTATATCTATTCTATGTTGAAAGTCTCATAGTAGTATTCCATAACCCTAGCATACAACCAGGGAAACCACTGTTTTCTATAGATACAGTGATAGCAGGAGAGTTGTAAGTTAATTTTACTATCATTTGATTATCTGCTATGTTTGATAAATGGCTTAGAGCTGAACAATCTGAGTGGCATTATAAACAACAACTTTTTTTTTTTTTTTTTTTGATGTAATCGTTGAATCAGGAAATTGAAAACCTATCCCTCTGCAAAATTGTGTTATAGAGTTATAGGAGGTACAAGCTCTCTGACTACCTTCCCATGTCTGTGACTGCATATTACAAATACTACTTAGAACTGCTTATAAAATGTGAATAGAACTTCTTGAGAAGTAGCCTGTACCAACCAGATGCAAATGAAGAGATAAAAGAATTTCAGAAAAAATCAAAGGCAAAAACTACCCCTTTGTTTTCAGGTCTGAAATTCTAGTGGAAAATTATTTGTTCTTCTGGCTATATCAAAGTCAGGAAGAAGTATTTACCACAGAAGTGGCTAGAATAGAGATATTTTAAAGTTAAATGGTAATCTAAAGAATAAACAAAAGGTTTATTCTTAATGTTAGTCATCAACCAGTGTTGTTGTAACAGAGTGTAAAGAATAACTTATTTCCTCCCATTCAACCGGCATTGCTATACCTTCTGAACGTAACCTGTAATGGAAAGCTCATGTTTACCTATCCTTTGCCTTTCTGTTTATCTGAGAGAACTGATCAGACTGCAGTCTAAGCTTCCCTTTCCCTCCAGCAAACCCAGCTGTTCTTCATCTTTCTTCCAGGTCAAATGTGTCTTTCAGGACTTTAACATTTCATTTTCATCAGGCATCCAGCAGAGTTTTGTTCTTCCTCCAGGACTGCCAGCATACAGAAACCTACCCTCTGCTCATCCCTCCCTCCTTTCTGGTTTATTTTCTTAAGCCAGAGCACTCCACAACCACACATGCCATGTTTGGTATCTACTGTGGGACTGATTTATGTGCAACCCTTATCTTCATGTGAGATTTATGTAAGGTCAAAGTTGCAAGCCTCTGCTGCAGGCARGTTGCAAGAATGGCTGCAATTTCATGGAGCTGGAGGCCTCCATGGTGCCAGCCACTCTGGTTCAGAAGTGGCCTGTGTCTCTGCTACCTTTTAGTTGGGCTGAGCATACAATGAATCCACCAAAATGCAACAGAGGCTCACAAGAGAACTCAGATCACTGAGCAGACAGATCTCCCAAAATCTAAGCTAGGAACAATCGCAGCAAACAGAGTTTCCAGGTTTCTGCATGTAAGCCTTTTACTCATTAAGTATCAGACATATATGATTCTTTCATACAAAGATCAATACCCTGCATTGCCATGGAACACATTCACATTTACCTTCCTAAAACCAAAAACRTAGTGGTTATTTTAGAAAGTAAACTAGAATATAGATAGTTTAAGATAATAAACAACCTACATGTATTTCTCTCTTATTTAAGACCTGCTGTGCTGGTAGTTAATTTTTAAACATCCCAGAAAGAGTCCTTTCCTCCCTTAGGCAGAAGTCTTTCCAATTGTAACAGTTCAGCTGCAGATGTCCAGGACTCTGCCATAAGCAGCCAGGAAGAGACTGAGACAAACCTTCAAAGCCTTACACATGGTTACAGTGCACTGCTGAAATGTGACAAATTCAAAGCATCACTTCCCCCTCTGCAGAGTTATTGATGAATTCTTTGAATCCAAACCAATATGTTTACTTAATCATCTTACCAAGCATGTAGTCAATACAGGATATTTAAAACTATTGCACAGCACCTCCACAGTCATTAAACCAGCTTTGCAGGCTCCCAACCTTCCGACAACCACAGCTGTTACATCTTCCTCCTAGACATCTCTGTCAATTATGACAGCAGGTAGCTTTCTACAGGATCCCTTGGATAAATTTAGTTTTTCCCCACAAGCTCTTAATTTATCTTCTGAATTCTCTTACAATTTCAATGTTGCTACTTTCTTCATCTTCAGCCTCTCCATTATGTTCAGTCACAGACTGCATAACTATCACCTGAKCTTTTCTGCAACCTAATTACTTTGTCTCACTATCTACCACCTGGCCAGTCTCTCATTTGCATACCATGATCTTGGTTTTCACTTTAGTTCCTCCAGCTCTCAGTTAGCTTCATATTTTCAGAAATCTCTATAGAACAACTTCCCAAGCATGTTGCATAATTTCATCCTACCAACTTTATCCAGAGAATTTTTATCTAAAGACTCTCCAGTTACCTTTACCATCTTCTTAGAGAAGAGAAGGATCTTTGCTTCTCTCACCAACCACCTCTTGAGTTATACTCATCTTTCATCTTCTCCTAGTGTCCACTCACTATAGTTTTCTGTCTCACCCCCAGCATTGCTTGATATAAGGTGACTCCCTTTTAAAGTCATCATATATAAATTATTTTGCAAAGTAATGATGTAATTTGAATATGTGTAAATAATTTACATAAAATTTTACAACCAACCAACAGAAAACAGTATCTATGAAGCACTGTAACACAGCAGTGGTCAAACTGAAACTTCCCACTTCTGTAAGCTGAATATTATTTGTGGTAGACATAGCTTGTATTGTGGCAGGCCTGGGTACAGGTCTGATGTATATAAAAAGGTGTAACATTATTTTGCTGTTGCACAAATTGTGTGACCATTAGAAGGCATTTTAATTTAGTTCTAAATTTTAGCCTGAATTTTCATTGTATTTTAAATTCATCTGGCTATAGATCTATGCAAAACTAAAGTGACACAGCTTTCAAGTGATCTCAGTAGGCGTTTATGATTATATTGCATTAATGTGAAAGGAAAAGAGCAGAATTTCTACTTTTGTTGCTTCATCTGTTTACCTGGAGACAGTTTTCTGAAGATTCTGCTTTCAGAACAGCAGCATAATGATTTATGCAGTGTGCTTTTGACACAACAAAGATACAGACATTTTTAAATTTCTGGRAAATTGGTAAGTTGAACAAAATATGAAAATAGAAATGGTAAATTCACATTTTATTATTTCTATCAATTTTCTGCCTCTGACTACTAGCAGAGAACACGAAGTTAGAGAACTGGCAAATGGGAAGGTCACGTTTACTTCTCCAAAGCACCTTGCAAACAGTAACTAATTAATGGAAGAGAGAAAAAGTCTACTATATGTCACTTAAAGAAATGTTGCCCTCAGGAAATTAAAAATATATGGCTTGGGCCGCATAGCAGCTGCCTACCTAAAGCTAGATCTGTAAATAGTGTGGAAGACCAGAGTACTGAAACAAAGGATCACAGATGGATCGTGACAAGAATGTTAATATTAATTATACAATTCTAAACAATATACAAAATAAGTCTTTATTCTTAGTAGATTTATCCTAAATTACATCATTTAATTTCCTATTACTTAATGGTTATGAGTTATTACTTGGTGATAAAAGTTACATGTAGCAGTATGCAAAAGRATTATTATTCAACCTTTCTTCAATGTTTATTTCACCATTATCTCTTTATTGTTAGCAACAGGAAGAAATAAACTGGGTAAAATGAGAATGTTGCTTTGATAAAATGGAACTTTAAAAAAGTTTAACTTTTTATACTTCTATTTAAGTTAACTTGAGAAAACACATTTCATCTTTTTTAAGCTCCATTTTTACAGTTATTCTGGGCCTTTCTATTTTTTGGGGTCTAGTCAAAACAAGAAGGGTTGGAAATAAAAGAACATACTTTTTACTGATTTTCCAGGTCAGCTTGAAAGAGTTCTGACTAGCACTTAGGATCTAGTCATTTATCCAAACTGAACATATCTAGACTTGCCTATGCTTGGTTGTATGTATGAAACACTACAATAAATTACTAATATTTTTATTTCATGGTACATAAGTGTAAATTCCCATTTAAAGATATTCCTGGGCTTATATGAAATGCACTTATTTGCTGCAAGTGGGAATGTTTTGTCCTGATACTTACTCAGACTGTAGTGGTATTTCTGCTTTTTACCTACCATTTCCCATGATGTCACCCTGAATTATTTTTAAAAAACAATAAATTTACAGCACCTTTAGGTTTAGGGCCCAGTTCCTCTCTTCTCTTGTCATAAAACAGCTTTTCCTTTTGCTTGTTTATTTATTAAAGAGTGGTTCAATGAGTTTGTATCTTAAGCTGTCCATCGAGGTAGGATCATCGGGCAGCCTATGTCTCATTTGAGAAGATTCTGTATTTTAGGGTGGCTTTAGCCAGAAGTGGAGCAGGGTTTGCTGAGGGTAGATGGATAAAGATGAAACTGCTTGATTTCTCAAATCACGTGGAAAAATTAGGAAACAGCACGACTGTGAATGTGTCCTGGTCTGAGTACACTGGTCCCATCTGTCTGTAATCACTGCTGACTGTTCCACTCAATAGAGCATTTCATACTGTASAGAGACAGAGTTGTATGGATCAGGGGCAAATAGCTGTCATGAAAACTACTATATCTACTCTGTCCCATTTCTTTTCAGCTTGGCAGCAGCTTTGGAAAAAAAATGTTTATTGTCCCCTGGCAGGCAGCTCTAGTTAAAAAAAAGGTTGCAACCTCTTCCTATTTTAGAAGATTGATTTTTGCTTCAAGTCTTTCTTTTTTCTCCTTTTACCAGTCCCTCACTTATCCTCTCTAAAACATTCCCTTCTAGCAGTGTATCCCTACACTGCTAGAAGATATATAGATGCTAATAATAACATAATAATACTATATGGACCTCTGATTCAATCATTTTATATTTAAGCATAGCCAAATACAGCTTACTGAGCGATCCCCTTTACAGTTCCCAAATGTCAATTACAATTCATTTAATTAAAAGGCATTACTGGTCTATGAAAATGAGCTCTAATTTGGTGAGCTTCCAACAAATGTGACTCACCACATTGCAGAGGGGAGAATAAAATGGTTAGCTGGTGAGATCTAGCTCATGATATAACAGAGCTCTTTCTTCTTCAATACGCTATGCTTTGTATGCTGAATGGATCTCTTTTCCTAAGATTTACCCTTTGATACCCCAGAAGAACATAAGGAATAGTACAGTAATCCATGACTTCAGTCTTATTTGCCAGATATTTGAAGCAGCTCTCAGCAGTTAGACTTAGCTCAGTTGAGAATTTACTGCATTTTCTTTGGCAGCTGTTTCAGCCTTTCATCACTTATTAATAACACCCTTGTGTCAGTCCGTCTTGCACAACAGAACTACTTCTGCTTGTTTAGAGAACCAACAAAGAGTTCAGAGGCTTTAATGGAATAAGGTGCCATTCTGAATACAACCAGTAACAGATAAATTTAAATATTACAAACCAGTCTTCACAACTTACTTTCCTAAGCAATAAAATCAGAGGAAAGAGTTAACTGAAGTCTGGCTTTGACTCGGGATGCACCCTGGAGCTTGTATGTTTGGCAGATATTGAACTTTCTATCAAAAATCATTTCCTGTTTTAGAGTACTCCTGTGAGTAGAAACTAGAAAGAGGTGTGCAGAGATCCTGCAACTCACAAGAAGTGTTGAACAAAATTGGAAAACCAACACCACACCAGTATGCTTAGTTTTCATTTCTAAGAATCTGGCATTTACATGTGCTTTCTCTTTTCCCATACTCTATACAATTTAAAATTTTCCTTGAAAATGTTACTCAGATGGGCCAAGTTAAGCTATTTTGTAAAAGCTGAAGTTGTCATTTATACTGCACAGTTAAGGGAAATGTAAACCATTTTTCATGTGCAATAAAGCATTCTGTAGCATAGGATCACAAAGCACTCTGCAACCAGGAACAGCTTTTGCAGAAGTCTTTGAATGAGACAAAGAGCAAAGCTGAGCTATGCTTAGACTGACAAAGTGCTGATGAAGTGCTGACTTAGTCCTTACCCTGCAATGACACTGCTGTGCTTTACCACTCAACATACRGAAGCGATGAAAAGGAATCTCTCCAAATTATAGCTGCATTATTAGTACTAAATGAAAAAGGACCTTCTTTTCCTGCTAATTTACTTAACATTATTTGAACTATGCTGTCAGCTATCTCCTCATTACTTAATATTATCTAGATCTTGGGAATTGCCTTTCATTTTCAAACTTTGAGTAGTTAATTACAACTCATTATAGTGATATGCTCAATCTTCATTTTTTTAAACTAAAGATCCATCTATGTTGCACAAATACCGTGTTTCACTCCYTTTCTCATACAATAGATATCAAAACTAAAAGCAGAAAGCTTGAGGTTTTTTACAGACATAAAGAATGCAACTCTTAGACAGCAAACATAATCTGGCTTTGCTCCAAAATAGCGTATACTTTGGCTGTTAGCCTTAATGTACAAATGGGGACAGATGACTCATCCACCATTTCCATGTGAGCAAAATAGAATCCATCTCAGCATACCAGSGTTATAAACCATGTTGCTGGAAATAAATCTAAGGTGCAGCGTTGTTTGGGCTTTTATAACCAAATAGATACAAATTTGAAAATCAGTGTGGCAGATTGTGTATGTTCTACCAACTCCCAGACAAGTTCGTCAGAATAGCATCCCATGTAGTTAACCTGCATATATCATATCTGCAGTTAGAGTAATTTTTTAAAAATGTCAGTATGAGCAGCTTTATGTTCTATTCTGATTCAGGTTTTGGCCCAGAGATCTCTATCTTTAAATTAAACAAAAATTGTTATCCTTACAATCATACTTTTCATATATAATAGGGCTAGAACATATATCATGTCACAGAGTTAAACATGTTTTGGTGGCTGAAGAATATGACTGCAAATGCATATACTGAAATGATTCAAATTGGCTATCCATTTTTCTTCTCGGAACAACATTTCCACATCTCCTTTGCATAGCTATGATTCAATCCCCCTGCAGAAAAAAAAGTCAATAATAAAGATTATTCTAATATCATATTGTGTCTTCAAACAACTCTGAAATTGCTCCATTATATATACTGATTGTATTTCTGCTGGTTGCATAACCTTTTACCAAAATGAGAATTGAGACAGGATGAAACATTGGTCAGAAAGTTCACTAGACATCTTTCCTTTTATGAAAATTCTTGCTTTTTTCTTTTCTCTCTTCAGAAGAAAATTGCTAGAGCAGCCAATGATAAAACTACCTCTTCAAGGTTGCTCCCAGATAGTAGCAGCAGCTGAAAGATTGTACAAGTGCAGGTGGAGTAACTGTATTCAGTTGCAAATATTGACCTGTAGAAGTGCCCTTCTACCTTACAGTCTCTCACATGAAGATCCATGTGAACATCAAGCAGACAGGTTTTCAAAAGGGCTGACCATTTAGCAGACCCAAAACCCATAGCTGCCATGGTAAAACTCTGCAAGTAGATATAAACGAACAGAACCTATTTCCTGAGGAAGTCATTTAGAAACTGCCTTCTCTTTTAAATTCTCATTAAATCTTGGGTTTGAAGCTGAAGGGAATGAGTAGGTAGTTCCTTTTTTGAATCATGGTGTGAATTGTAAGAACAATTGGACTTCTCTATTACATATTTGGGAATTTGATTGAAAGCATCAACCAACACCTGGAAAGGGAAGTTCTTAAGATACAGATTAAGACCTGCAATAGGTGGAGGGAACTCTAGYAATAATGTTTAAAGCTCTAATTTCTCATCGGTTCTGTCTGGTCTGCCTCCTGTGAAATTCTCCACTTGAATGGCAGTGAAATACTTCACAGCAGCCTAAGGAAAGTCCTTTGCATTTAAAGATACAGTACTGAGATGTAGCTCTGTAGTACTGTAGTATAGAAATATGTCGTACTGAGATCAAGAGCAGCTGGTTAGGAAAAGAACATGTTTTCTTTTAAAGGCTGTAATTTCACCTGCAGTTTTAGAAACTGAATGCTTCCTATGCCACAGAAGTTGTATGGGAAAATAACTTTTTGTAAAATCATACTGTTTGATTGTTGTCAATTCTTATTATTTTTAAAACCTGTTCACCTATTGTTAATCAATAGTGTTCCAAACAAGGTTACCAAGGATCGATCTTGAAGAAAAACTTCTTTGCACTAATTTGTCAATGCAGGAGATAACACTGCATGTTGTTACAAACTTGTGCAAATATTGGCCCATAACTTTTCCCATATTTCTTCATGAGGAGAGAAGAACGAGGGAGGTAGCCTTCCTGTAAGATGGAAGACATAGTCCCATGGCATTACTGATGGATGGTAAATATAGTTACAAAGCGAGGTTCTACTAAGGCTGTTCAATTCATATTAGCTATACAGACGGCTAGATGGCTTTTCTGTAATCTTTCTGATCATGTGTGAAATGAATCTATACCTCACTGACTCCAGCTGCTCTTCTGTGACCATTTCTGTTGATTTGGATAAGGGAGGCTGTAGAGTTGTGCTGTGGCTCTTGCGTCTAGCAAGAAACCTGGGACTGCCTCTGGATGGGAAGCTATATTTCTCYCACTGCAGTTCTAAAATCAACAGGCTGCAGATGTGATCTTAATTACTATTTATGTTGCACRTTTGGGTAAAATACAGTGAGATTTGACTTGCATATTCTGTATTACTTAGCACTGGATGTTGCAAGCATGAGGAAGGTTTTCATGCATAAAAGTCATACTCTTATTTTTCTGRCTGCAAATTACACTCTAAGGCATTATTTTACCTCCCTTAAGTTACAAACCTATGAYCCTGAAGGAAATTGTAATCACAGGTTAAAGCTCCAGCCAAAAAAGAATCATATCTTTGACTATTTCTCACTGTCAAGTGTTAATCATGCACTTTGTGTTGCTGTAGTGTGTAATAAACTGTCAACAGTAGCAGACAAATGTCAGAAGAGGTTGCTGACAGATCAGAACAGTCTAGCAAGTGTTATCTACAAATAAAGTATGCCTTAATTTCTTCTCTTTCAAGGAAGGAAATAGTTCCTAATGATACCTACATACCAATCAAATTGGCCGCAGATGACTCCTGAAAAACATTTTGTGTTCAACTGCTAAAATGCAATTTTGGGGGTCATTGTAACACAGTACTTGTATGGCATGAGCACATTCTTATTTATCTAGCTAGTATTTGTAAATCCTACTGCAGTGCACTGAAACAGTCATGTGATCTGTAAACTAAATTGTAATGTAATTAACTTGCTAACAGGTACTTTTGCTAATGCCTTTTATGGTATGAAATCAAAAGCATTAGTATGTGCCTAGAGAACCGTATTGCCAAGGCAAAGAAAATTCCTCACTCTCTTGCTTTTTTCTAAATAATGCAGCTGTGTTCTGCCTCCATTATTACCACATTTTTACAATTGCACAACTGCACAACTGTGCAGTTAGGTGATAAGTGAGAAGCCCAGTGTAGCCAAACATTTACTTCCATGTTTACAAATGTAGCTAAAAAATACTTATGCCTAAGACTCTCAGATGCAATGAAGACCCTTAAATATTTGCTGCAAGGTAATTTATTTCCACACATCCAGTAGCTGTGAATAAACACCACCGCCAGTTATTAAGCAGATAGGATATTTCATATTTGTAGGAAGTCATATTTCATTTTTCAGCTTTAAGTGTTGCAAAATCTTTGTGTCAAAGGAATGCAGATACTCAGGAGCAAGGGGCCACAAGAAAGGAGCTAGTAGTCAGTCTGTTGTACCATATCACAGACAGGGGAATAGCTCAACCKTTTTTAATTTCCTAGTTGTAAGAAAATTTCAAAAGACACTTTCTCATAATTGTTCTGCTGAGTTACTTGGTTGAGCTCCACAGCTAGGTAAAAAGTAAAGRAGAGTTATTTTTGCAAATTAATGATTAAGTCTAATCTGCTCATCTTTTTCATCTCTGCTGTGAAACTGGTTTCCTACTACCAGGAAATGTAAAAATAAATAAATAAATAAATGCTGTACTAGTGTCCTAAGAATTTTTTACTTTTGACAAGGTAAATTTGATATAATGTTATTCTTTTTCGGTCATCAGTAAAGCCAGTCTGAAGGCAGATGATGTATTCTCCATGTTCATTCAAAGGCTGAGCACCTTCCTGAGCAGTTTCACAAAGGGACATTATGTAGGAGTATCAGAACAGTGCATAGGCTCAGAGCCAGTGATAGTCTAGTGCTCCATGTCACACACCAGACAGCTACGGTCTATAATATCAACATATATGTATTTCCTCCTAATATTCTCTCAGCTTGTGACTATTTTCAGCTGAAAGAATTTCTTGGGGCCAATATAATTTAGCAATCCTGCTTAGTACTGCCAAGAGGTATCTTTTTCCATTTGGCATTCACATTCATTTGCCTGAGAGCAAGCACATCGGTTCTTTCTTTCAAAAAGAAAGCAAACATATTTTAAGATTTAAAGAGATGGGGTGAAACAAGGTGGTGGAACATGGCTTTTTGCAACCACTCAAGTTGTGGCCACTTGGACTCAGTCTCCTCTCTACTTCTTGTCCCAGAAGATGTCTCTAATCAGAAAGACACGGCCTACAAGCTTTTCTGGGATGCGAAACACCTCCATGTTGAAGCAATGCCTTTACACAGTATGCTTWACAAAGAGAGAAAAAAGAAATGAAAATAAAGCATGACTCTGAAACATAGCATCTGAGAGGACAAGCTGAAAATCAGCAAGCTTGTGCTCCACTCCTGCTCCAGTAACTTATTCATGTTATCTTATGACTATCTAATTCAAAGTACAACTCCCACCACTGCCTCCTGCAGACACATTTTGTAACAAAGCAGCATCTGCTTATGTACATTTTGTGTAGGATCTGATCCATTAGGCATGCTGAGAGGACACCTACTGCATCAAGCCCTGCAGGTGAGATAGGCAAAGGAACGCCTATTTTGTGGATTCTATAGGAGATGAGTAGGAGGCAACTGTCATGTCCTGTCAATACTAAGATGCTGAGGCACATGGCCAACGTGGATCATGAGCAGATAATTAGTCAAGTTTTCATTAATAAAAGGGGTTTTGTATCTTTGAGACAAGGTAAAAAAACAAAGAGGGATTTCAAAGGTCACAATTTTGGAGCTTAATGACTAAGTTCCTCTTCAGAAGCCTAGATCTAGATCTAATGCCTTAATTCACTTTAATACTAAATATACACATTATGTATATACATACTCACTACAGTACTAGTATAGCTTCTTTGTTCTGCACTCTGGTATTAAGGTCAGGGAATGAGGCTTATTAATAAATCACCCTTTTTGGGTCAATAGCCACATGTAGACTTCACAGAGGGAGCATTTAATCATGTCCATCCTTCACAGCCCGGGGCAACAGCTCTGCTTTTTTGACAGGCTGCACAATCTGCTTGGGTCACAGGCAGCTAGACCTTAGCAGGGGTGAACCCRAGGCAATTTCTGGTCAGTACTAAGCAGTTGCTAGAAATTGCTTTCCATCAAAGAGGGAAGGTGCAAATTAAGTGCAAAATGATCTTTTCCTCACCACTGCTTCCATCCCGCACCTACCAGAGCACGATTATATTCTATTCAAGATTCCAGTGTGTTTCACAGACCCATGGAGGGAGGGGTGTGGGAAATTCAGTCTCTGTCTCAGGGGAGGATGGTGTGCACAGACAAGCCTGCTACGCTTCAGACCTGCACTGTCCACACTACTAATGCCTGATCTCTCCTGAAAAATCTGTAAAGGCTAGTTCTCAGGTGTCTTGCATTTTATGCAATCATTTCTACCTATGCTAAATGAATAAAAATTCTGCAACTAGCAGCATTAATTAAGTTTCAAACATTTTCACTCATCTGCAGGTGTAGATGTGATTATACAAGATTAAAGAAGGAATCAAAGTGTGTTTTCATTATATCGTCTGAGGCAGAAATATATGTAAACACAGAACAAAATTTATTTATTGTTCTAGGGCTTCCCTCTGCTTTATCCTTATACATTACATCTGAGTTTCTCAAAAATACTGTCCTCCCTTATGGATCCCCTTTTAGGATCAAGACACATCAGAGCAAAGAAATTTAGAGACCTGGTTGGATAAACAGACACATGTTGATCAGATTGTCAACATAAAAAGCTGAGCAATTTTTTTCTTCAATAATTGATTCAAGCATGAAGCAGTAGTATTGTAACTATGGTTTTGTTGCTGAGTTTCCTAATACTGAGTATTCAAAAAGTCAAGACATTACTTATCTCCATTAAAAAAAAATTAGATAGCTACGTACATTTGATCTAAAAGCTTATATATATCACTTTGKGCTGTTTAAATCATTTGAAGTCTATTTACTGATCGTTAACATTATGTATCTCAAGTCCAAAAGCAGCAAACCCTAAAATACCATGAACAGTGTACAAAACATCATGAACAGTTAATAATAAACTTGTTCGATCTCAGTGCTTTATAGATTATTTCTATAAGAACATGGGAAAAACAAATACCAATTTGTTTTTCCTGACCAACCCCAGGCTACAGTTAAAAGCACACAGACATGAACATCTTTCTTTTTGAATCAGTGTGGCAATTCAGCAACCAGCTCTAGAAACTAGTTATTTTATCATTCATTTAATCAACTGGATCAACTGGTTATAGATAGAAACATGGAGGAAGGCACAAACGCAGTGGTGAATGGACATTCTCCACCTGTTGCAGAGATCCAGTTGTCCTTCCAACACTGAACTTTCTGTAGCAAACAGATATCTACTTCTCATAATCTCTTGATCCTGTGTGCCATTACACTTTTTCCTATTCTTCAGTGGATTTCAGTGCTACACTGTTCAACAATCAGTTTTTCAGATTCGCTAACTCTAGGAATATACACTAGAGCTCTGTCTCTCAAAGATATCTACAACTCACTGGGGTTTATCTCCATTCATATAATGGCATTACTACACCAAATGTTACGGCTTTAGGTTATGAGCAGGTTTCCCTGACATCCCTACTGGTAGGTGCAAGTAGTCCAGCACAACTTTACCTTCTGCAAACTACACCCACTCATGAGTCCCTGTTTGGTGTGTATGGATGAGAATATGAAGAGAAAGCTCAGGAGGCCCCTTTGAAYTCAATCCAGTCATAGCAGAGGTCTTTGAATTCCGAGTCCAATGATGCTGGAGTATCAAGAGCACTGTTAGCCCTGAGCATCCAGCAAAAAAAAGATTGAGAATAACATCATGACTTTTCTAACAAAAGTGCAGTACTCTTTCTTTTGTGTTCTCCCCAGAGTTTCAGGGGTTACACATCCTAGAAGTGGTGGGAGCTATATACAACATGCCACCCAACCTGAAAACTTCAATTGCTTGTACCGTAGCACCATAAACTTTCCTTGTCAGCACTTTACAGCATCTGCCCTCTTGGGAAGACAATTCCTTTTCTCACTCTCTTTACTTTTATTTTCTCTAAGATTTGGTATTAGCCAGCCCTTCTCATTTTGTAGCATCTGCAGATTTGAGTGCCTTGCCATGTATTCACTTTTCCAGGTCATGAACAAGTAAAGAATGATGGCAGTGAAGTTAACCACCCCAGAAGCACTCTTTCTCTTAATAAATTTCCATCTGATTTTTAACTGTTTCCCACCTCTTTCTAAATATTAGTAAGCTAATTCTTTATCTGTCTGGATATTGACTTGTACTTTGCAACCTTAAATGTTAGTTAGCTCTACCTGACCTATTGTGTTGGAAAATTTCATAAAGACCAAATACATTATGTCTGTCTCTTCACCCACATCACTTCCGATGCAATGTTCACAAACACATTAATCAGGTTTGTTAACCATGCCTGCCCTTTTATAACAGGCATCAGCAGGCCTTGCCTGAGAATGAGATCTGTAGTTAATTTAGCAGAAAGTGACCTTTCAGAGCARGCTGGAAGGCCAACAGAGTGTGTAAAGGAAATCTCTGCTGAAACAGTGGAAATGGGGAGAGACTTGCATAAAACCGGTGGCTAAGCTCCATTACATTGCACTTTGGGATGGAAAACAGATCTGGCATGAAATGAACATTGTACTAATTAGTGCTATACTGAACAATCCAAGGATTTTTGTTCTGTATTGCATGGAAGCCAGCACAGTGATGACCTGTTCACAAAACACAATTATGAGGAGAATTACATTTATTTAAAGGGAACAAGAGTTATTTCACTTCTAATATTTTATGGGAAAATATAGAAAGTATCCCAAACCCATTCACATTTTAACGGTGTTCAGGTCTAAGTAAGTATTGGATACAAATTAATAAATCATGCTCATGTTTCGCTGTCTGTTGGGCCTTGCACTTTGAGCAGCGCAGGAGTGAGCCAGTGCCGGTGCCACGGCTTGTGGCTGCCTCAGAGGCACACGGTGTGCCCGTGGACCTGCGTGCCCAGCCCCGCGGCCCGGCCTGCTGAGCGCAGCGGAGGGGCTCCGAGGCCTATCCCCACCTCTCCATGCCCCCTGCCCACAAGGGAGCCGGGCGCCCTCCAGGCTAAGCCGAGCTGGCCGCCGGGCGCCCTCCAGGCCGGCTGGGCCTGGCCTGTGCTGCGGCCTGCAGGCCTCAGCTCACCTGGGCAGTGAGTGGCCTGTGTTGCCATAGCAACGCCCTCCCCCWCCGAGGTGGTCGCTATGGCAACGCTCCCGCCTGAGGCACAGCAGGCCTGGAGGGAAAGGCTGGGGGGGTTGCCATGGAAACCATGTGCTCGGGGGCATAAATAGGGCTGCGCCCGCCCAGCAGCCATGCCACCCTGGGCCCTGCTGCCCTCGCTGCACCGCCCGGGCCTCACCGCCCTCTCTGCAGGGCCGTGGTCGTGGTGGGCTGCGGAGGCCTCCAGCRACAGCAGTGATTAACTGCGCAGGGCTGAACTGCTGTGAACTCTCTTATTTTCAGAGCCACAGCGGTTCACGAGACAGCTGTTGGGCAAACCTAGGTGTTGGATCTAGTGTCTCAAGGCAGGGCTGGAGTCGGATGTTACCCGCTATGCTGCTGCAGGAGCTGCTCTACGCGCAGCTGGGGATCTCGCTTGACAGTAGATATACCTCCTCCAGCCGGGTTTGCAATACACACATGACAGAAGAAAACCCTTCTTTTCCTCTAGAAAGACTTCCTATATTACATACGTTACATTAGTCACATTCAAAAAAAGTCCTGAAGGCATGAGATTGGTCTGAGGAGGTTGATCTGGGAAGGAGCTGTTTGAACCACTTCTGTAGAAAGGCTGTCGCTAGCAAATATAGGAGAATTGTTCAAAAGCCCAAATATTCCACATGGAACGTGAAAATGCATAGAAGCTTTTTTAACACAGGTATACTAAAAGTTTTTCTGAATGTAAAACATCAAAGGTCTTGATTGCATAACTTAACAAACTCAGTGAATCCCTGCTTATCCTTAAACTGCCTGATCAAAATGACTAATTTTAAAGGATCTCTCCTCTACCACAGGGAATATTTGGGAATTTTGAATAATAAGGTAGTAAAGGAGATTGCAGATACGGCCATCAGCCTAAAGAAACAGAATATTGCCACTGCCATAAATCTCAAAAAAAAATCTAGTTTCAGCATCACAGGATACTCACATATACTCAATATTTCACTTCTCACAGAAATATTCTAGTTAGTAAGTGATCTATTAAATATTAAATAGTAAGTATTCATATTTGATAATTTATCAGTGCTGTGGGTTTAGCACTGAGCCCAGAGTTCACGTGCATACACTGGGATTTCAAACAGCTGGTTTGGGACACGGATTCTGAGGCATGCATAACTGGGACCTAAAGATCATTACTCCCATTGTAATCKGAAGATCATGTTTCCCAACAGGATAAAGCAGTTCCCAAATAGTCTCAAAGACAACATTTGTGCATTGCTCTTCTGTGTGTATGCCATATAGCATAGAAATGGGATCACACTATGATATAAAAAATATGCATAAAATCATTCTTCATTGTACTTCATGTCTGGGGAAACAGAAACCTGTTTGCGTAAAAACCTCAAATCATGATGTTCTCTCAATTATTGAATATATCCTTCTGATCTAGTAGATGCTTACAATAAGAGTATACAGTTATTTCTGGAAATCAGTTTTCTAGAAACTGCTTGAGCGGAAGCTGCTCAGTTCCCATAAATTTGCTAAATTTGCCAAATTCCTTTTTAAAATGTGTCCATTCTTTTGGCTTTTACAATATCCTGTAGCAGTGAGTTSTTAAATTTAATTGTATTGTATAAAAACTTGGTTATTCTTGTTTTATAAATAGAAGGCCCTTATTGTCTTCTCAAGCTATTCATTGTTTTATAGATTTATAGAATTATAGGTTTCTTTGGGAGATTTTGCTAAAAAATCATTTTCTGAAGATATGAGATAGGTGTGGCTTCTCTTAAGCCTTCTTTTCTTCCCTCAGAGCACWTCATGGAAACAGTGCTGGTCCTAGGTGTAACTTTGAATAAAAGTAACTTCACTGCAATCAAAGTATGATGATGTCAAAACTACAAGATATTAATTCAGTCCCTGACCCTTTCCTGAAGAGCTTCTAACCTAAAACTGGGATAAGAAACCAAGGATGACTTCAGCAAGATACAGGGCTGCTAATTAAGGTGCATATGTCTTCAGATGGCTCCATTTATTTAGTTGATTCAAATTTCTTGACTTAGTCTTACTAATGAGCCTGGCAAAGGAACAATAGAAGGAATCTAGGTTGGAGGAGAACAAAAATGTGCCTCAGTTGACTCTTCCAGACTCATATCTGATCAGAAAAGTACCTAGGCAGTTAACTAACAACTCTGATCAAAGTGGGAAACTTAAGGAAAAAATCTTCAGAGAGTAATTTGAAATAAAGTGAATGTCTAGCTACCTGAGTGCTATAATATGCACTGGCTGCAAAGAACAAAGCTCCATTGCAGCAGATGCATGGCCTTTGAATATCCATTTTCCACAGGAATGTCAGTATTGACTAGAAGACTGCTGTAATTTAGGTACAGCATTGGGGATAAATTCATATTCAGAAGTTAACCTATATGTTAACCTATAGCCATTTATAAATTTATTTTAAAACTACTTAGCTTCAAAGTAAAAAGAGATCTTTTAGGATGTTTCATTTCAATGCACACCAACAATTGTTTCTAATATTAAATTCCGCTYATTTTAAAACTGTAGAATTTCTTTCAAAACAATGTACTGAAACCATTTATAAAACCATTTAAGTGACCACAGTAACTGTAGCTTTTAACAACCTCTAGAAAGAGTTTGGTAGCGTATCTGTTGCTATCTTGTTTAAATATTAATCATGTAAATATTTAAATAGTATATATAGATAGAATTATGTATATGAAATAATATATTTTTTAGAACTTTTATGTTAATTTTTCAGATAGCTGTGTTTATCTGCCAAAAGAGTCAATGTGGCATATACTGTTTCAAATACAAATATTCAGCTCCTTCTACTAAATGAATGGAAAACAGACATTAATAAAAGAGTTCTCTGACTAAGATTTCATTCTTCTGAAACTTTTATGTGGGAAAACTGTCACTGCTGCCATTCTGCATCTAATTTGATCTACCTTGTAGATTAAACACATTGGAATTTACAAGTATACATATTTACATGTAGAGGACAGTAGATAACATCGTAAATTGATTAAAATTGATATAATAGGAGTGGAAAAATGGCTTGCACCCCTATAGTTCCACAATAAAGGTCTCCAATAAAGCAATAACTAATTCCCCAAGTATATTTCTTTCCTGGTTCTTACATGGGAAGCACATTTCTAATTCACATATATTTCTAGTCAGCAAACTTTAGGTCAATTTTGAAAGAAAAAATTCACAGGCAATTTGCAGTGTGGAGTCAGGGTGCATCAGAAAGAGTAATGAGCCTCTCCTATGCAAGAAGAGCAAGCACACAGCAACATAAAGGAAACAAAACTGAATTTGGAGTGAGAACTTCAAAATAAATGAGAGAGTTTTGGACAAAGGAAAAGAATAACACAGGTTAAAAGGGATAGAAAGGGACTTACTACATCACTTACCTGAAATACTTTTGACAAATTGTCAAAAAGGGCTTGGCCAGCACTGACTTTATGCTTGACTCCTCTAACTGTGCCATTTTTGCTGAGAATGTTCACCCGCTTTGTACCAAAACCCCTTTCTTTAGTGGCTCTCGCTAAAATGAGCAAGTCATCCTGGTCGTTTTCGTTTTCATCACACTCAGAGCCTACATGTCCATTCTGCTGTCCTTCCACTTCACTTAACCGGCTGGTTTGGTCAGTCTCTGAACTGCTGGTGTATTCAGAATCCAGAGAGTCTCCAGCTTCTCCATCCGCGTAAACCTCCTTTAGCACTCGCCCGCTGTGAGAGGAAGCAACTCGGAATCGAACTTTCCTCGACAGCCTCTCACTTTCAGTCTTCATCCCACTTTTAAACATTGTCTCATCCATTGATATAAGTAGTTTGCATTGTTCCAGCGTGGTGCCCATTGTCTTTTGGGCACTGYCGTTTGTCACACTTACAGCAATATCAACTGTTTTCTGTTGACAAGAGTTCTCATATTAAACTAAAGAGGATTCCCAAGAACCTATACTGTAGTTCTGCAGTTAATAATGGATGCATTTGTGCTATGGTTACCTTTAAACTAAAACCTGTAAAATGATATCATCAATTAAATATTAAAGAGCCTTTATGTAGTCTTTAGCATTAAGGAAGAATGGAAGAAAAGAAATTATATTCATTGACTGAAATCAAAATTCAAACCCACACCTGATAAAAGCAATAATAGAAATTAAATGAGTTTGTATGAAGGCAGTTTTGTTTGCTGAGAAAAGCAAAAATGAAGACAGAAATTTCCACAAGATTCAATGTCAAATCTGTACATGAACATTGCACCTGAGGTGAAAATTGTGAGCTCCAGTATGAGAGAGGGGTCAATGATGGGTGCATTTTTTTCAGCACACTTCAGGCACCTACTGGTCGGATCTCATTTGTGGGCTTTTGACCAAAGTTTATAAGCTTGTATAAAGCTTACAGAGAGTAGGAGGAGAGCTGWGGCTCAGTACTTTGTGATGCTTGCCTTCCAAGCAGACTGGTAGAGCAGTGGAGAAGCAATTATTCATGATATGTTGCTCAGAGTAACACTCTGATATTAAATAAAACTGAGCCACAACTAGTATCATACGGTAACCACGGCCTCTGATCTGTTTTGTTAATTATTCAAGGGACTGGCCCAAGGGAATCTGAACAAAGGAATAAAAGCAAGCTAATTAATTGGGGCGACAAGGGTCAAGCAAAGAAAAATAGTATAAGGTGGATTCAGTTGCAGGGGAGGCAATTTCTAATACAACAAATCATAAATAGAAGTGGTATAGTATTAGGCACCCTACTCAAGCTCTAAAATGAACAAACACATATTTGAATTTCTGGATATGTCTACTCAATAGCATGCAGCAGCACCTTAGACCCTCAAGTTCGTTCTGAATTCCTGTGCTGAGCCTTACTTACAGTGCTATTTCTGCATTTTCTCCATGTGAGGCAAAACATGGAACAATCCTCAGAGCAGTACTGAGAACTCCATCCATCTCCCACTTTCCTGGAAAAAATATTTTCTACAGTTGCATTTAATCTCTGAACTCTTAAATACTGAATTGCTTCCTGAAGCCTATGACACCCAGTGTTATGTATGAAAAGTATCCCTAAATTCTCAGTCACCCCGAAATGGTAATGCCTGGTTTATAGCATTGATATGCCAGTGTACCATGGTAATGGTACATGAGCAACTGCAGAGCTTTAAGCATCTGAAGAGGCTTTCTGGCCAAGATTTTGAAAATGTGAAGTCAAATCCTTCAGCAATTAGTGGGGGTTATTGTGACTTGTTCTTTTGAACAAGAGGCATGAAAACTCTGCCTATGCTGTTATCTCAATTCTTCTGACTTAACTCTAAAATTACTTATTTTCCATCTAGTAATTGAAAACACAAATAATTAATGGYATTTTGTAACATTAGTGGCTGCCACACTTCTTTCTAAAAGTAGGTGATTCATTACAAAAGAAGTAAGGCAACAAGCACGATTGCAACCTTGGACTTCAGGAGAGTGGACTTCGGGCTCTTCAGAGACCTAATTAGTGGAGTCTTATGGGTTAAGGCCCTAGAAGGAAGGGGGGTCCAGGAGAGCTGGCTAGTATTCAAACATCACTTCCTCCAAACTCAAGAGCAGTGCATCCCTATGAGTAAGAAGTGCAGTAAAAGGGGTAGGAGACCTGCACGGGTGAGCAAGGAGCTCTTGGCCAAATTCAGACAGAAGAAGAAAATACACAGAATGTGGAAGAGGGGCAGGCTACTTGGGAGAATTACAGGAATGCAGCCAGAGTATGTAGAGATGCGGTGAGGAAGGCTAAGGCCCAGCTGGAATTGAGTCTGGCAAGGGATGTCAAGGACAACAGGAAGGGCTTCTTCAAATACATCAGCAGCAAGAGGAGGACGAGGGAAAATGCAGGCCCACGAGTGAATGGGGCAGGGTCCCTGGTGACAAGGGATACAGAGAAGGCAGAATTACTGAATGCCTTCTTTGCGTCAGTCTTCACTGCTAAGGGCAGCCACCAGGAATCCCAGAGCCTGGACATGAGGGAGAAAGTCTGGAGAAGGGAAGACTTTCCTTTGGTTGAGGAGGAMAGGATTAGAGACCTTCCGGGCAGGCTAGACATCCACAAATCCATGGGCCCGGATAGGATGCACCCACGAGTACCGAGGGAGCTGGCGGATGTTGTTGCCAGGCCGCTCTCCGTCATCTTTGAAAAGTCATAGAGAACTGGAGAGGTGCCTGAGGACTGGAAGAAAGCCAGTGTCACTCCAGTCTTCAAGGGCAAGAAGGAGGACCCAGGCAACTATAGGCCAGTCAGCCTCACCTCCATCCCTGGAAAGGGGATAGAACAGCTCATTCTGGATGTCRTCTCCAGACATGTGGAGGATAAGAAGGTGATCAGAAGTAGCCAGCATGGATTCAGCAAGGGGAAATCCTGCTTAACCAATCTGATAGCCTTCTATGATGGGATGACTGGCTGGGTAGATGAGGGCAGAGCAGTGGGTGTTGTGTACCTTGACTTCAGCAAGGCTTTTGACACTGTCTCCCATAACAGACTGACCATGAGTCAGCAATGGGCTCTTGTGGCCAAGAAGGCCAATGATATCCTGGGGTGCATTAGGAAGAGTGTTGCCAGCAGGTCGAGGGAGGTGATCCTGCCCCTCTACTCAGCCCTGAGGAGGCCTCATCTCAAGTACTGTGTCCAGTTCTGGGCTCCCCAGTCCAAGAGAGACATGGAGCTACYRGAGARAGTCCAGCGTAGGGCTACAAAGATGATCAGAGGGCTGGAGCACCTGCCCTATGAGGAABRGCTGYGAGAGCCGGGCCTCTTCAGSCTGGGGAAGAGAAGACTGAGGGGGGATCTTATCAATGTGTATAAGTACCTGAAGGGAGGGTGTCAAGGGGACGGGGACAAACTCTTTTGAGTTGTCCCGTGTGACAGGACAAGAGGCAACGGGCAGAAATTGAAGCACAGGCAGTTCCACCTGACCATGAGGGGGAATTTCTTCCCTGTGAGAGTGACGGAGCACTGGACCAGGCTGCCCAGAGAGGTTGTGGAGTCTCCAGGCCCGCCTGGATGCAACCCTGTCTACCATGCTCTAGGTGACCCTGCTGAGCGAGGAGGTTGGACTAGCAGATCTCCAGAGGTCCCTTCCAACCTTACTGATTCCATGATTCTGTGATTCTATTACTATTCACACAGTAAAAAATAACTAAAAATAATGTTACAAGAGTTCAAATGCATTACTGTTCATGTTTTGGAGAAGAAAAGCCGTTTGTATTAAAGTCTGTACTAATATCAAATACAGCTATCAGACACCTTTAAAAATTCATTTTCTTTACAGGCTGAGTCACACTGATTGTAATATAGCTGCTGCCAATGGGAACTCTGGCAACAGAGTCATTATTACTAAGCATTAACTTAGAATTAAGAACATTTTGTAGCAGAATTAACATTTCAAAATATCTGCTATGGAATTACTCAAACATGGCTGGAAGGAACCTAAGGAAATCACTTAGCCTGTTGCCTACCCATAAGTTAACTATATCACAGTGAGTATTTGAGTGCTCTCCTCTTAGAAACCTGCCGCAATGAACTTCCTTTTAATATTATTTTTTTAATTCAATAATATAACCAAGTGCTTTGTAGTGAGTTGCCGCAAATTAATAATTTGAGTTTCTATATAATAAATATTTTACCCAAATACTTCAACAATACTTTTACCTCTCTAGTTGATGCCACATATTCTTTAACACAGACATTAGTTTACTACCATTTGCAAGCAGTGGGAAAGTTTGCATTTTATGCAGTGCATAGGATTTGCTGCTACATGAGTAATTAAAAGAGTTAATGTAGCATTGATTAAATGCAGAATTAATCATTATAACATTTTAAAAACTCTACAGACACTGTTAACTACTTATTCTCTGTCAGAAAAAGACTAGGCCATCATTTAGTTTCATGATAATGCTATTTTTCGTTAGAAAATATTTTTGGTGAATGCATCTCGTTATGAAAAATGAAAAATGTAGAGTTAACTTGACTAAGTTTCTCTGTCCATCCTGTAAAATTAAATATGTTCATTCTTGTAATAAATATTGATTTTAACTCTGCTTACCCAGTTTACCTCTGCACACTGCCGTCTTCCTATTTGTGTTCCTCATTTTCGCACAAAATTCTTTTTATTCAAAGAGTTATTTCTTCTAATGAGTAATAGTCATTAAAATGCTATGACAGAGTTTTGCAGTAATGAGATATTTCTTATCCAGAATTGTGTCTCTTTCTGAATCATTTGGCTACTGCTTGGTTTTGGGTTGGGTTGGGTTGGGTTGATTTTAGTGTTCCACCATTGATTAATTTAGGGGGCAGGTGTAGGCTCCTCTAAGCACCAAGTCCAAGCAAGCAGAGAGGAAAGTGTCACTATAGAGATTTCTCCTGAACAGAGAAAAACCATCTTTGAAAAAATATTTTCAAAGATTCATCTTTGAGAAAATATTATGTCTATTGCCTCTTCTTTGACTCTACGCTATCTCACAAGAAACTGGACAAGTCCACTTACTTGATGATATTGCTAAATAACATGGTCTCCATTAAAATCTTCACATTTTCTCATGTTCAAATTTATCATAAAGTTGAAAGGAACAAGGAAGGTGATGCTTCTGCTAGTTCTTGACTCTCTCCTTCTTGCCCCTAAGTCAAGCTAACTGTACTAGATGAAGACTATGGGACAGGTGATGTACACTGCAAGCTGAAAGACAAACATTTGCTCTGAGTTAGACATCTGAAAATTGTCCATAGTCTTTCCAGGGAGAAAAGTTTCTCCAAAAGTTAATTCAATACATCTTTCTTCCATGCTAGTAAAAAAGTCTAGCTAATTAGCTTAGTCTAAATATTTGCCTTTTAAATGACTGCAATTTGATGAGGTGAGCCAAATTCTTTAATACTTTTATGGTGAAAGCCTTCAACTTGCCAGAAGCTAAAGGAGGAATCAGGTTACGTCAAATGATACCATTATAATCATATCAGGAAGGAAAAAAAAGTTGATGAGAATATAAGAAAACTCTAGTCTCGTTTATAACCATGGCACAATATATTAAATATGTTGGTGAGATCTAGCTTTCATAGTTCATCAGAACTGTACACACATCAATTTTAATAGCTTATACCACTGGAGAATCTCTCCCAGGCACTTCATCTCTGGAAGTTTAGAGTACTGCCATCTTCACTTTGGCAAAGGACCACAAATCAGTAAGATTGAACTGCGGTAAAATGCTTAAAGAAAATCTAGACAAGTGTATAAAGCAGTTAAGATCTTTTGCACTTTGTTGAAGAAATGTAAACTGTACTATTTGAAACTATTGTAAAAATGGACTTCATAACATTCCCACTGATTGAAGAATAAAAAGCCAAGGTAGTAAAGAACTGCTAGTATGGGTAGTATTAAAATAGCAGTAAAATGAAAATTCAACCATGAAAACGAGACTGCTGGAAGAAAACAGATGTCCAAAAAAGAAATAAACTAGGCAGGAATCAACAAATGCCTTCTTCATTTCTGAATATGTGATAATTTTAGTAGTTTACCATATGACAAAGTGTTATACTGTTTGGATGTACATTGTAAGTGGGGCCATTTTGCCTTATGCATTTAAGGGTTGCTAAGTATATATAGCAAATCTGTAGGCTGATTTGGTATCATTCCCACTGATGTCATTCATCATTAGACAGATGGCATGAGTTCACAGTGACATATCTTGTGATACTATTTTTTCTTCACACTACATACAAAGTCTGTCTGCAACTGCCTCTAATTTTATTATACTGGTAGTAATCATAAGCATATTGCTATAATCTGCCATTGCAGGTTATATTGCAGTTAATGCAAAACTAGTAGAACTGAGTATCAGGCCCCAGATTTTCAAGAGCCCTAGATTTTGAAACTAGTTAGGAAGCAGATATTCTGATTTGTAAAACCATTGTGGAAATCTGAGCTTGTTTATTCCGTTACAAGTAAGCAAAGTGAATAACATAAACAAGAAGGAGTAAACTATGCTTCAGAGACATTAGAGAGGTAGATAATTTGGATGGTGAATGATAAATATGTTTCCAGCTAAGGGAGGTTTAGTGTTTTTCCCACTGGCTCAGACAAGGAATATGCCCATTTGTTAACATGGCAAAACATCCATCTACATTCCTGCAGGTCCAGAATAATATTTTAGCTGTAATAAAGTCCAGAAGGACACASACAGCATATTCAGGTATGCTGTCATACCTGACATCTGGTGATTGTTAGGCAGGCCTAGCAGCTTTTAAATAGAAATACTGCAAGTCAGAACAGACTGAGCATACTGTTACTATTATAACGTCTAACTATTAATATGAAGAGTGCTTTGCGCTTCCATTTCATTTTATTTGTAGATTTCATTTAATTTTTGTTAAACAATTGTTAGACAAAATGGCAGGGCTTCTGTGTCTGTATTTCTGCTTGCATTACTGAGCTGAATGCTCTTTCTTTGATTCATATAATTAAGGAGTTAACTGAATATGGAAATTAACACATATATCTGTGCCATGCACACAAGCACACAAGCAGGTAAGCAAGCATATGGGACTTTTCTGCTACCCTTTTTGCAGGAAGAGCATCAAAGGCTTTGTTCCCAAACTATTTAAAGAAGAATGCTTACATTGTATCTTCAAAGTTATCCAACAGCTATCTTTAACTTGACATCTGCAGCCATTTCAGCCTAGTTCTTTCATTCCTGCTTTTTCCACAGTAGATTTATACAGGAACAACACTGCTAGGCTAAATTCAGAAGCCGTGGGTTATAAAGAACAATTGCGCCTTATGAGGTAGTTCAGCTTCTACTGAAAACTTACTTTGTTTACTTAGTCTGCAAGGAGTAATTAAAAAGACAATGTCTTTCCTGTGTTCTAGTCAAACAGGTAAAAACACAGATTTCTTGACCTAACACTTCAGAAAAATATTTCCGTTCTAACCATGGGGATAGGGGATGTGTTTCTTGTTCCAGGATGGTGGAGAATATTATAGCAATGATTTTTAGAGGAAAAAACAAATTGTGTTACAGAAAAGATTTTATGCATCAGGAAATAAAATCTCTTTCCAACTCAACAGAGATCAGAAGTGTGTCGTAAGATGCAATTGCTCTGCTGGACCACTCTCTGATATAATATATTGGCTAGATATTAAGCTAGATATTAAGCTAGATACTAAGTTTTGTCCACCTAAGTGGCACCAGGGTGAACTTTCCAGTTTGCAGGGCCACATACACATACGCATACACAGTCCAGAGGTGTCCTATGCCACAAAGGAGTATGAACTGAGTGCACATCTATCCTACAGTCCTTCTCCCAAGTAAGTAGGATAAGCAAGCCCCAGGGAAGGAGATTCCACGGCTTTTCATCTCTGATGTTCTGAAAATGGCTTTGCTTGAGCTCATCTCAAATTGTCTTTGCTGCCATTAATATTACAAACTATCAATAAAAGCTAAATTTAAAAAGATGCACTAGATATTAGAAGGCATTAATGCTAGAGCAGAATATTTGTACACATATTTTGTGAGTTCTACTCAGGCTTTCTAAGTATGAAAACATGCTCTCATCTCTCTTGTTGTAGTTTATATCTCTGTTTGAAATCTGCTGTAAGATCAGATAGTCCTATTCTATCAAATGTCATATTCCAAATGCTACCAAATTAGTAAGGTTTGGCAGAGGAATCTGCTTCAAGAAGCAGTGATTCACCAGGAAGAATATTCTCTTCTGTGTTCATACTACATTTATCATTGTTTCAATGAAAATGAAACATCCAGGCTTTTTAAAATAGATTTAATCTTCACTTTGAAAGAAAAATGATACTTAGACTCATGATAATGTTTTCAAGGCTAATTTTCAGGGACTGCAAACAGTTCCTCTTCATTGTGAACAACGATGGAAGAAAGCAACATGAAATCTTCACTGGGGCATTTCCATTCTCAGAGCTCCACATGAAGCAGCCTCAGCAAATTTTCACCAGAAATACCTGAACACCGTCCTTCGATTCCACATACCTCTATTTGTCTTAGTGTCCATTACAGGCATAGATGCTCTTTCTATGTTACTTGAAAACAAAAATAACACAAGTACAGGCATTAAAAGAATCTGGCATTCAGCCCCACTGGAATAAACCAGGTGGAAAAAAAAAACAGCAGTCTAATGAAATTCATTTTAGTACTGCTTTTCTGTATGTGATTCATTTGTTAAGTATCCCAAGTATGCTTTCCAGGGCTACAGTGTTCTCAGATRGCATCAGTGACAATAGACATACTGTGTATGGGCTCTGGGTAGTATCAGCTAAATAACATGTAAAACTAATTCTAGAATACCAGCTAAACATATATCTATATATGTATGTTAGATACAAAGTCCTCATAGCACTTTCTATAAAACAGTCCTGTTAGTCCTACATGTTGTTTTCAATATTTTGGACAAATTCCAAATGCATTCTGCATTGCCATGTTTTTCTTGCACTCATAATTGGATATGGTGGTCTTCCTCTTGTGTTACTGTTTTCTGTTAAACAGCTGCTGAGTCCTACTGCTGAGCTGTCAACATTTCATTAGTGGGTGACCTTATTTAAATGCATTTCTTAAATGTTCCTTAGAAACAAGAAAGATTTAATTAATTAGTATTATTAGAATTACTCTGAAACTCTTAGAAAGAAATGAAAAGGATTTATAAGTATTGACAGTACACTTAATTTTTTAAAAAAATTGATTTTTAGTTTATGAAAATGTTTTTTATGTCAGTCTGTATCTGACCTGGGGCTTTRGATTAGAAATATTGGTTTGGGGACGTAATATGTAGTGAAAAGTGTGAGAGAGGCATGTAAGGTGTGTGTTTCATGTCAGATACAGGCTTTGGGTGGACATTTGCATGGTCAGCTGCAGAATTTCCATACAGTCTGCAAGCATTAATTTGTACTTGCTTCCAGAGAAAAATAAATCTGGCTAGAAAAGGAGCATTTATATGTTGTTAGCACTGATTCCCCCAGAGCTAATATCCTAAAACAAATATTACCAATCCAAAACCCTATGCTGGATATAGACAGACTGAATTCTGTGATACATTTTTGAGCCCAAACCATGACTAGTGATTTAGGGTCTTTTCTGCATCTCTATGGCTTTGACAGTAGAAACTCATATTAAGTGTTTTCCTCCTATCACCTTTCTCACCTTAGAAAACCACATTGCTATTGTGATACTTTCTTCATTGTAGGCACTAGATACTACAGAGATAGTAACATATAATAATGCATCTTAGCTCTCATATCTCATGTGGGAATAGGAGTGATGAAAATAAGATAAAGGACTTTCATTTAGTTACATTATTACTAGCTAATGTTACTGCTAGCACTCTTTCTGTGGGTTCCTTTTATTTAAACTTGATAATTCCTTCTATATTTTGCTCTCCATGTCTCCAGATTATTGCTGAGAAAAGAAAAAATCCAAAACCTTTTGAAGTTGAGGTTTCTTCCAACTGTTTGTGTACACTGCTCTTAATGGATATAATAGCAGACTGACTCCTGTAAAACAAGGATGGTTACCAATCTGCACACACTGTGATTTCCCGTTTGGCTTCTAGCTGATAAGAAACCTCATCCAGTGCCTGGATTGCTGTGGTATTTGCAATTGAAGATACAGCAGTATCTGACTTCATGATGAAGGAAATATTTATGTATTAATTTATTAAATATATTAAAAAAGTAGTAAATTCATTACAATCTAGATGGAAAGAAAAGGATGATATGACAAACAGCCTTCACCATAACAGAAACAAATGAGCTTTATCCTGCATGCTCCTGAGGAGATTTTGAATATACACAAATTCCCAAAGTTAGTCCATATGAGACCTAGAGGCAGAAGAACCATTCATGGGCACAAAGGAGATGAAACTGGTTTGATTTTTCTAAGTGACAGGAACAGGCATCACAGAAGATCAAGGCTCTGAGCTGGCTACGAGAGAGACAAATCATTAAAACGTACCAGCAGTGTGGGTCTCAGTCCCAGAATTGTAATGGCTGCTGCTACAGGCATTTTTCATTTCATTGTTTGATTTAGGCAAACCCTTAGTATGAGCAGAGAAATAACATCTGCAAAAGCTTATATGGACTGCCTGATGAAACCATGCTCATGCTGAATGACTCCTGGCCTTCTACTGACATAAGTTCAGAGCAGAGTCAGTGTAGGTGAGATACTGGGTGGTGACTCCGAGGTCGATGTAGATGTTTCGGAAAGGTGCTGGCCCCAGTTTCTGTGTAAGGCTGGCACAGGACACTTCGCAGGCAGATATAGAGGGGGCCAGACAGAGGCCACCACGAACAGAAGCAAAGCTTCCCTTTGCTGTTTGCTAACGAAAAAAGCAGGTACTTTTTTATCTATGGAGGAGGGCAAAGCTTGGGAGGGCAGATGACACTTGCTTCATTTAGCACCAATTGCTTTGAAATCATTTGCTAGCAAATGATATTCAGCTTTTTCCCATAAAACAGTGCATTGGTGTTATCATAAATCTAATTATTCATGACTCTAATTTGCACTCTCTTCCTTGAGATATTCAGTTACTATTATTAAAAAAAAAAAAAAAAAAAAAAAAAAAAAAAAAGCAGAGATGCTAGACATTGTGTCCAAAAGGATATGCATATATTGTAGAACTGAGGTAAGTGAAAAAACAAGGTGCCTTCTTCTTTAGCTAACTTTAATCTCTTTAGAACCTGGAAATAGTCATTTGTCAGCTGAAAACCCAGCATTTTAATTCTTGAACAATGTTTAACATGTTGGTTGTACATTATAATGTATCATATGTCTTCAGTGCCATATTCTTTTACCATGTTATTCTTTCAGACTTAACTGAATTGATTAGCAAACCAGAGGCACCAAAACAAATATAGCCTCCATACACTTTTCTAATCTTATTTTCTTTTTATTTTAGCTTGAATTTTGAGCACTTAAACTGAACTAATTCAATTTGCAGGCTCATTAACCAGACTGCAAATCAAAAGGGAAGACAGTGTGTCTCCACAGGAATCCTCAATGTCAAAACAGACCTGGGGTTTTAAAACCTCAGCTACTGCTGCAGCATCACTCTGCTTTCTCATACCTGGAATTCAAAATGGGATCCAACAGGTAAAGCAAGTGGCAAAGAATCTGAAAGGAAAATTGTAATACTTTTTTTCTCCAATAGATAAGCGTGTGAATTTGTCTGTAACCTTCCTGGCAAAATCTTTAAAAATAATGACTGACTTGCCAATAGGGGAATTAACATGAATGGGGAATTAATATGAATGCAAGGCTTTTTTTCTACATGACAGCTTTTTTTCCCTGTCATCTTAAAGCTGCTTAAAATCAAAAGAAATATGTCTTGCTCTCCCTATCTTTCTCTTTCTATCCCTCTCTCTGTCTCTATCTTTAATGGCTGAGGGAGGGAACAGTGTTCAGCATTGTGCTTCCAACAGGCATGTCTAAGTATGCTGAGAGTTTGTGTACCGAGTCTCCCTGTAAGAGCATTCCGGTTCACATAGTTCTCCAGTGTTATTGCCAATCATATGGTAGGTAGTGCTACCGTTTAGTTACAAGATTATCCCCACAAATGCTAGATTCTTTATTTTAGAAAATGTTTTTCTGATCAGAATATCATTTAGAGGCACTTTTTGTTTTGTTTTGTTTTGATTTGATTTGTTTTATGGTAACTGTTTGCTTACCATTTCTTTCTTTCTTTTGCTCCCTGGACCTGAACATACTCGGAATTATATCAGTTCCCAAAGGATGCAACCTTTAGCTAAACACTCCTGTATAAATGACTACTACTTCTTCTGTGATTTATATACCTCAAAGGCTGATTAAAATGCACATTCTCATTTTATTAGAATCTTACATTTGAAATATGCATTCACATATTCACATATGATTTCAGATCAAATCTTCAGCAAGGTTCAGTGGCACTCCTAACTCTAAACAGGCTCGGCAGTAACTCAGTCATTACTCCTTCCCCCCACCTGCMCCCCAGCAGCAATATTGAGCCCAAGATACTGTCTGAGCTGCTGCAAATTTGTTTTAGCCATAGTCTCCAGTTCATGACACACGTAGGCGCTCTATTTTCTCAAACAAATGCCTTTCACAAGTAGTGGTCTTTATTCCAGACAACTAAAAATGTCACCTCTCTGAATGCAAAAGCTACTTCATTGCCCAGAACTCTTCCTGAAACACTGAAGAGCATAATGATTCCTGATAAAATAGACATCGTGGATGTCTAATATTGCAGTGAATTTTCATAGACATGTACTGTCACTAGAATCCCATTTTATCTCCAAAGATTTGCATTTATAGATTTCAAAATCTCCCTTCTGCCATTCTGCTGTCAGTTCAGTTTCAGGCCAGATGATTTGTGAGGCTTCTCTCCATTTCCTGCACCTTACAATTTGAGGGGCAGATTCATATCCACTCTGCAGCAGCCTTTTTGTTGCAGCAGCAGCAAAGACTTGGATGAACCCTAAACCAGTCTGCCAGGTGAGGAATCCTTTTAAATAAGGAAAGCATTTTGGTGGTTTAGCTCTAGCACAGATATCAGATTATTTAAACTTGTCCCAGGGATGACGTGAATAAATCTTAGTCACCAATGATATTTTCTAAGGGTTCAAAACTCGTGAGTCGGGTCACCTAAAATCTTCAGCCTGAGTAAACATTGTAAGATTTAAAAAATGTATTTTTTTTTAATCTCTGAATTCTGAACCTGTTATTGCAYTCTTGATACTTTCAGATTTTTCCCTGCAGCAACATGGATAGAGATCTTACTTTTAATGGAAGCTGAGATTTTCATGCAGTCCTTTGATTTTAAGAGTTGGACATTTGGTTACAATCACCAGTTTTTGTTTCACTCACAGCAAAATTACAAGGACGTAATTTTCCTGGATCCCATATTTCAGGATGAAGTGCAACAAAGTGCATACGGCATCTTGCATCTCCTGAACATTCCCAGCTTCACTAGAGTAGGTTGTATAAGATATAAGCTGGCAAAATATTTAGTATTAAGCCATACATCGAAAGTTATTAAAAACTCTGTCATAGCTGTATAGAAAGTGACTTTTGTAATAAAGTGACTTTATATTATTTGTCAAATCATCAGAAGAAAACTAGTCCTTTAAACTAATTTACACTAAAGAATGTGAAATAATTTTCATAAGCAAGAATTTCATGAGTCTATCAAAAACAGAGTTAATCAATTCATACTAGGTTATATGAAAACATTCTCTCTGAATAACAGATGCAAGACTCTATTCACGTGGGCAATAATGATTTCTGTAGAAAGAAATTAATTCTAGCTAAGTCCCAGACAAAAGTGTGTTCATTATGGAAGATTTTTTTTTCAGTTATGCCACTGGTTCAACATATTCACTGAAGTGAATGGAATTATTCTAGCTGTTCAGCTGTGTAACAGAGGGTACAGTTGACCCTATGACAACAAAGGAGATATACCAATAGCTAATTTAGCAGTTCTAATAATGTATAGCTGGAAATTAAAAAGGGRCAAGGGACATTAAACCAGAAACTATAAATTGAAAGATTTTGTAAATAATGAAATCAACCAACATGTGCTACTTTTTTCCATGGCTTTTTTCATTCAGTCATAGAAAATATTAAGTCTGATATATTCTCGTCAACAAGAAATACTAAAGTTTATTTAGCATTTGTCAAATATGCAAAAAAAAACCCAAAATACACATATACATACTCAGAATTTTAATTTGAGCCCTACTTTGAAAACAGCCTTAGCACATTATATGTTATGACATTACCACCTTACACTCTATTAAAAATTTATGCACATAAATATGTTTTGACAGTCTTAAAAACGTACGCACACAAACATTTTTCAAAGATATATCACTTACAATCTCTATCATGTTATAACATCCATCAGCAGGGACTCTAAATGGAGCAGATAAGTTTGACAGATACTCAGATCCGTGGGGAATTCTCTTCCTTAGTCCGTAGACACAAAAATCTGCTTATCCATCAGTCACCTGCTCACAAGAAAACCGACTAACAATTTTTATGTGGTCCCTGTCGCCATAGTATGTGAGCACCTGACTAATCTTTTGTAGAGAGTCTCCACAATGCTTCTATGAGCCACAAAAGTGTTGTTCACTGGTCATCTTCGTTGTTTAATTTTTGTCAGGGACTTCCCACTCTGGTGTGGGAAAACCAGTGCTTTGGAGTGTCCCTTGGGCTGCCTTTATTTATAGATGTTGCTACACAGCAGCATCAGTAGTCTAGATGACTTTAATTGTCCTACCCATCATTTTAGTGATAGTATTTTGATATTTCAGTATAGACCAACTCAATACAGACCTTTCTCAGAAGCACCTCAATGCAGCCTACTACCAGGGAGGATGGGATTTGAGAAGATAAGTGCAAATATAGTATGGATGCCAGCAGCTAATGGCAGGAGCATCCTGGTCTTCAGCATAATAACCATATATGCTATGTCCTATCCCAGACCCTCAGTAACGTTTAGGCACTTCATTCCTACTGACAGGGCTAATTGTCACTGGTAAGAGTCAGGGTAGATTTCTCAGTATCTCAGAGACAAACTGTACGGTAAGTCTGTGCTGACGTATGACATCGAGCCGAACTGGCCCTCTGCATGCAAATCACAGTCCCAGTCTTTCTGAACGAAAGAATTGAACTCCAAAAATAACTGGTTTCGAGAGCTGTGATATTTCCTTGGTGTGCAGTAACTGGATTTCGTGTCATCAGCTGGAGTCAGAGTAACCTCATTTTACCTCAGAGGATTGTTTAAGCTTTGAATAGAAGTATTCATAAATGCTAGTGATCTTAAAAAAGAAAAAGAAAGAAAGAAAAGAAAGAAAGAAATATTTTCATGTCACAACTACTTTTGCAAATATTTTTCAAGTATTTGACAAACTATTTGTACGCATGTTAGTGTTCCTGTTTTAGTATCTTATTTGCTGCCCTTGGACTTCACTTTTTCTCTCCAAACTTCTCCCGACTTAAACTATTTTCCTCTAACGTTTGGAGATCACTGAATAGAATATAAAACAGAGAGCAAGRTGTGAGTTATCATATATTAAACTAAAGGAAGCTATTATAAAAATAATTTAATTAAGACCAAACATTTTATAATGACTAGTTTTCTAAAAGCTTTTTAATCCAATTCAAAATTCATCACAAACAGAGTTGTCAGAGCAGAACCGTTTGCATATTGAGAGACCTTTCTGCACTTCTGGCTTTAATTTTTCCTCTTGCTCTGATTGACTGCTTGGTCCACTTCCCCCACCTCACAGTCTCCCTGTTTCGCCTACCTTCTGTGTCTGACCTCCTTCTCTGCTCCATTTTTGGCTGGGTTTAATCATTATAGTAATTTTTACAATAAAATAAAATTATTATTTAGAATAATGTCTAGCTTGTAAACTTTCAGTAATATATTGTTTTGTGTTCAGTGAAGTCAAGGTTTATTAATTACGTACAAAAAAATCCATAGTTCCTCAGACTGCAAGAAGATAGATTACAGCCAAGTCTTTTCCTAACAAATTATCAGACTATCCAGTCTGCTCTTTCACGATCAATAGATTGCATAATGCAAAGGAGTGATTTCATAGCTCTTTGGCTCCTGTAAGGAAATAATTTTATTATACCAGAATTATATGTATTATCTCCAAACTAACTCCACAGCTGAATGCGTTATCTTTGGAAACATGCATATTGCTAAAGTGAACTGGCTGGTGCTTTAACAATGCTTTCTTTTGCAGTCTGTTGATCTGAGGCAGCAATCTGTCTTCAGTGTTTCTGAGAAACTAGCACTTTAAGGGAAGAAGTATAGTATTTCATTTGGGTATTTTGATTATTATTGTTACCTTTACTGGCTCAAACAAGAACCAAAATTTATGCAGGAATAAGAAATGAAAAGGTCTTCACAAATGTAACTTGAACTGAAGCAATGACTGCAATTCCCATTTTTTAAGTATTTAAATAAGAATTTGTTTAATCAATCTAGTGAGAAATACAGGCATTTTTGTAACTAAGGTGCAACACTGCAAAATAAAAGTTGATATTTTTGTCTTTGCAACTTTAAGGATGTTCTGCCTTGGATATTGTTACCTCGTGGGTCCAACTCACTCCCTCTAAATTTCAGGCTTAAAACTTAACTGATGTAAGAGACTACAAAGTTCATTCATTAAGCAATAAATTACTAGCAAAGCAATAAATCAAGTAACTTAATTAGCTAATAAACACATCAGTACTACTAATTTACAACTATATCATTTTGCTTGTTTATGCATACAATTATAAGGCTATTAATTATCCCTTTTAAGTCACGCTCGGCTACTGAATGAATCACAAACATCTACTAGGGAATTACAACTCTAGCTGCCTGTCCTCCCCCTCCTCTTAGTTCTAGGTGCAAGTCCTTCTTACCCCACACTAAGTCTTTCAGACATAGACCTCAGGGAAGGTTCAGGGGGTTGTCAAAGAGGGTTCCCTCGGGCGTCCCAATGGACTTGGGTCCACAGATCAGCTTCTTCATCTATTAACCGCCATAGAGACACTCCTGCTGTCAGAAGAGTCCATCCTCACCTTTGTTCTTTACCTGATTTTATATGTTATTCCCCATTTATTCTATTTCTAGACTCACCTTTTTTTGCTGGCTTTGCACCTGCTTTTCTCTGTCCAAATTTCTCCCACCTAAACAGCCTGCCTCTAAYTAGATTTTCCTTACTGATCCCAGTTCTCTTACATCCAGTTTCCCTACAACCSGAAACAATACAGAATGCCTCTGCTATTTGTCAATTCGCCTTGGTGACATATTATGTACCYTATACTCTCTTAAAGACAAATCACTCTGATTTAGTCTTGGTTCCTCTATCTAGCTCCGACTAAGCACGAGCAGTTACCTTATCCACAGATAAGGCACAGCGCAGATGCAGCATTTACAGTTGCAAAGGTTTCTTATGTGCTTCTATTTGTAGTTCATCCATTAGGATCTTTGRGCAGATGGGAGAAAATTAAACAATAAAGTCTGGAAATGTAAATATGCTAAGGGCAAATAGAAACTTGCGGAGACCTATAAAGSGAAATCGCTACATTCTCAGCCTCCATTTTATCAATGTTTTGTTTACTACGCAAACATAGGAGAGGCAGAGGTGACAGGGCATTTGCTCAGGAGTCATTCAGCACCATCTGGCATCTTGAGGTAATTAGTCTGCGCTGTAGCTCCTTTGGAAACCATAGCAACTTTACAATAACTTAATTGTATTCTCTGATGATGGGATAATAAATAATAAGTGCCACAGCTGTAATACACTAATTAATGCATTCTCAGCTATCCAGCTGCTGTATGCAAATGGACTGTCTATTATGGATTTCTTGATAAGAAGTATTTGCAAAACAGAAAAAGAAAACGATTCAAAAAGAGGGCAATTTAGCATGACTTCTGGTTAAAATCAGGGAGAAGCTGGTACATGATTTGATTGATTAAGGATTGCAGGAATATAATTAATGCCAGTCAACATGGTTTTATGGCAAATAGATAGTTTTGTCAAGCAAACCTAATTGCATTCTGTAAGAGCATAATGTTTGTTGATTAAAATAACAAGTAGATGCAAGCCACATAACTTAGTATGACGTGACAAAATAAGAGTACAGATCTGTATTACATAACATCAGTAAAGAACATATTTAAAAGATTAAGAAAGAGTTCACTGACAAATTTGGAAAAAAAAAAAGGCTAACCCTCTGACTCACATTTTAACTCAGCTAAATGTAGGTTTATGGATCTAGGAACAATGAATAAAAACTATACACCCCAAAAAAAATGAATCAGAAAAGTAGCAAATCTGAAAAATATTCCTGAGTAATATTAGGTTTAGAAATTCTTATAGACTGTTGGAAAACAATACAAGCTAAAGGATCTGGTATTAATAAATCGAATGTTAGAACACAGTAATTAAATTCTAATGTCAAAAACTTGCATGCAGTGCAGGAATGAGTAAAAGAAATGTTTAAAAGGGGAAAAAATGCTCTAAGGCAGACAAATGTGGACCTACTGCAGCACTGGCCAAGATGTTAGCTAGTGTTTTTCAAGCTAACACTGGAAAGTCATACAGCGGCATCAGCATAGTGCAAATAAGCCCAGCTGCGCGACGAGGGTGATTTGCTTGTCATGTCTTCCTATCCCATATAGCTTCTGGGATTTGTGCTAGTACCTCACCATGACCGTGATGACCATGCATCATGGACACACRCCAGCTTGCTCAAAGTTAGCTCAGGGATCTCTAACCAGACACAGCATCATCTTATCTAGGCACGACCTTACTCTGCTGAGTTTGCTGAACGAAAATGAGGAGGTAACTTCATAATACCGTATAACTCCATTCAGATACTGTGGGATGCAAGAAACTAAAGTCAAATGCATCTTTATGTCCTAAAATCAACTGGATATCTTTCAGGAACATCCAAGTGATTGGGCTCAGTACAGGAGTAGATAGAAGAAACACACTGACCTGACATAGAGCATAGCAAAAGAAATGATCACGTGATCCTGTCTATGAAGATGGATCTATGATTTCATAAATACATGCAGAATTCCCCCACTCCCAGTCTGTGAATATCATCCAGTTATCCTGTCACATCGTGCAAAAACTGCAGCGTGACCGTCAACTTCTGGAATAGTACAAAATTTGTAAACTCTTTATTTCTCTTATCCCCATCCCAGACCTCTTTGTCATGTTCGTTTTGACCCAACTTTTCTTCCTAATACAACCATGACTGTTTTCCCAGCTCCTTAAGAGGAATGTACATTTGCGAAACCCAGTGCAAGTAAATTCACTTGCCCTCAAAGCCATGACTGGAACGTGCTATTACAATACCCAGTCCCATGCTAGCTTAGGCCTAAACAGTTCCTCAATCCCTTAAAAAGATCTAACATGCTTTTAAAGTGGTATAAATAGTGAGTTACGAACAGTTTTAGGACAAAGATATTAAAGTTACCATCATATACATTGCAGAAAAAAAATTTGACATCCAAAAATTTAATGATAAAAGTGCATTGAGATACTGAAAATTTTCATTTAGCCAAATACAAATACAGGGCTTTTAGCAAGAGCAAATAATCACAAGATGATCAGGAATTATGCTTCTATCCATCATGATTCATATTTGACTCATACAGTAAGTGACACCAATTTGAGTCACAGGCATAAATGCAAATTCTTTTTCCTGTAGAAAGCTGAGAGATATTTCGACTTGTTATTAGTGCTGTCCCAGACGATCATTCCTATCTAGGGGAAAACAATAACCTATAAGGCCTAATTCCATGCTGAATTCAACCCCATTCAAGCTCACTGAAAGAAACAGGAATGTTATCAAGCAGATCGGAACTCTTCCCTTCTCTTGTAGCTGATCCTTGCTTTAAAAATGTCATAATATTTTTGAGTTATTATTGGTTTTTGCCACAGAAGTGGCAAAGTCTCCAAGTTTTCCAACCCTCTGCTTTTCTATAGCGATGCAATACATATGTTCTGCCACATGAGGGTATGTATCCCAGTAACTAAATATACCAAAGAGATCAGTCCATCAGAGACCCTCCCTACACATGCTCCATAATAGAAGGAACTCAACACAACTGAAAGCTTGAAATAATATATGAAGGCAGAAATATTTCACTCCCACCACGCTGCATTACCAGAACACACAACAACATCTTGCCATTTGCTCTTGAGTAAAAACAACTTTCTGTGATTTGCAAGATGAGCATGTTTATGTGACAGGCTGGCACAAAAAATCTATAGCTCTACACCTACTCCTGTGAAAAGCAGATGATAGTGCAATTTCAGGCAAGCAAGCCAGTAGATATTTGTTAAGCTGATATCTGTATTTTCAAATATTGGAAAAGTTGAAGGGCTGCTATCTTCAGTTTAACCCGTTTCTGCAGAGAGCTAAGGAACAGGCTTCCCTTTACATGCTGTAGATCTGTGTAACTGACAGCAGAATTCAACAATATCCTGCTTCTCTCATATGAACATACTTCATTGTTCGTTTTCAGATATACAGGGAGTTAAGCATAAAAATAACAGTAACTGTGTCTATGTAATGTGTGGAGTGGGAGGAAATGGGGAACCTTGAAACAATTTCAGAATTAATAACGGTGTGCTATTCTAAGCACTGCTATTTTATACTAGTTTCACAGAGAGTTCAAAATTGCTTAACTGCATTTTGTGAGGTGAGCAATACTAACCGTACTGTGTCTTATGTTCCTTGCAAAATGAGGGAAGGAGCTTGCTCCATTTCCCTTTCCTTCCCCTTCTTTCCCAACTCATTCTTTTCCTTACTCCTTCCCCACATTTCTGACTTGCATTTCTATGTGAGAAATAACTTTTATCTTCGCAAACTCAATAGCATTAAGTTAATAGCAATGTCTCCAACTATTACCAGAGCAGTCAGCTGTTGCTTTGTTCTTAGTAGACATTTCCAGGTATGTGCCAAACACTAAGAGTTTGTTCCAGATGAAACCCAGCCTGAACAATGCAATGGATCTCAGCCCTACTAATAAGCCAGTGAGAAGCTTCAGCAGCTTGACTTGTCAGCTCCATCAGTCACAACACACTGAGTATTTCAGATCATTTACTGCTTAGGCAGTTTGAGATCATCCTCCATGATTCTAATAAATCCACAGCATTATCTAATTAAACATATCCTTACTTCCAAGAATTAAATAGATAGATAAATGGATGGATGGATGGATGGATATTGGTTGCCTATGAGCTCATGCTGCACAGACATCTTCCCATATCACCTGAAAATAAATCTAAAATAGCTAAAAGATCAGATCCAATTTTGCTGAGAAATCTCTCACTAAAGACATTGTTGTGCAAAGACAATAAATATAAAATAAGGCGATAGACCTTATGTTCCATGGCAGAAATTCACTTGTGTAAGAAAATGCCACATTCCCAGCTTGCTTTCATTCTCTCTCATTCTGGTCTAGATAAAACATTGATTAACAAATACTGTTTTCTTCTTTACAGGCTAACACATCAGGTACCCAAGCTCCGCCAGGTAATGTTACTTAAAATATAAAAAAGAAATATTCTGGAAGATTTCTGGTTGATCACAAAGTAAATATAAGGAACTGCAGCTTTTACCACAAGCAAGAAAGTGACATCTTATTAATAGTTTCCTTTCTAGTTCTAAACATCTCATTTTCCCTCCCGTTTAGGCTCAAGTGAAGTGCCAAAGTGAAAGCCCTCAAAACTCATTTACACAGCCATTGCTAACTCAGCACACTTCCAGTAACCAGAGAATAAAGGTTTGAATACATAATGTAAAAAAAAAAACTTTTTAATTAATTACCTAATTAAACTAATGACCTTGTAATTTCTGTGATATATGCAGCCATGGAGCTGTTACAACTTTGTTTTCTCGGCGCCTTTCGTTTGTTTATCGCTGACCTGTCTTCAGGGGCTTCTGCCATGTTACCATGTAGTTAAAAGAGACAAACGTAGCATATCAGAGGAAACGCTCACTCAAGCAAGCTTAACTTTGTCCTAGTGTGGTTCTGCAGTTTCTTCTCATCTGAAACTGAAGGCACCCAATCCTAAAATAAGTGGTTGCTCTTTAAAGCTATCTGAAAACTCTGAGGAACTCCTCAGAAAGGGCAAATGTTTGGGGATGGTTAAGACAGAGTTGTTTTAGTTGTCTCCTTTGGTTTTGCAATGTCTCTTTTGGTTCTGCAATAAAAGTGTCCAATGTCAGGAATTTCATGGCTTTTACTGTGAGGAGTCTCATGCTCCATGAGATAGCCGTGGCATTCCAGCTCCAGCTCCCTTAGAGAATATGCTACCCTTGCTCTCCTCTTCTTGTCTTCCACAAGTTAACACCAGTTAACATTAGTTAATGCCCTCTAAGAAAGCACTAACCTCTAGAAAAATTTCAGTCCACCAATTCAGCCATCCGCAGAGGTCTATCTGCAAACAGGACCGCTGTTCATCTGCCTCCATCCCACATCGTGCATGTTTTAATCCCACACCACACTTACTAAGGTCCTGCTACAACCTCACAAGGAATATACTGCATCTTTCACTGCTTAGTCAGACAATAACATGTCCTCACCACATGTTCCTCTGGATGGCTTTGTCTGGGCCAGGCACCAGATATGTTCTCTGCTGGATTGTCTTGAAGTATAGCAAGAGAAAATCCTATCACAGCGCCTTTCAGGGTTTCTTTCTAATCTTTGTTTTTGCTAGACTAAAATCACAAGCAATTTCCATAACCCCATTAGGCAAGGTATTCAGAATCCACTGACAACCCACATTATATGATTATTGTAATAATGAGGTCTTTCATCAGGAAAGTCTATGAATAATTAATTCTAATTAAGTAGCTGATAGACACAGTAAATCATTCATCAGTGCTTGAGTCTTGCACATTACAGACTGTAATATTTTTTCTGTTAGCGTTAAGTGCTGAGCAAGAGAGTGTAATCAATGAAAGCATTATTAAAGATTTGTGTCACTGCTAGAAAACAAATTGGAAAATTTCTTCTCTGCCTTTGTTTTCCATATTTGCTCTTGCAATGTTAGGCAGTAGTTGTCCTTGGCCAATGACTCATTCTACTGCAGCATTATTTGAAAAATAGGAGAGACGTAGTAAGTACAACAGCAGAAAGAAAAAGAAAAAGAAAAAGAAAAAAAAATATGGGCTGTAGTCAAAATGTTGTTGGCTTCCTCTATTAAAAAGAGTAATGAGGTAAATCTTTCTAGAAGGTGCTGAGCCAAAGGTAATAGCCACAGAAAGGTTATATTGGAGATCTTTACATTTATTCCATAGATTTTCATCACACCTACTGCATATGAGTCATACTTTAGGGATTTACAAGGTGGTACATCACACTTAATTCTGGGATCAGACACCCCTGAGTTGTTCCAGTTCTATTGGTAAATTCTGCAAAAAGGTATTAATATTTGGAAACTGATGGCAAAATCATTATAATACGTATGTGTTTGATTACATATAGAACTGCAACACAAAAAGCTATAAATATTAGCATAGGCTTTGTGTTAACTCCAAGTTTGAATATATATATATCACCATAATTTGTATCGACTGAACAAAGTTCCCCTTAGACTCAAGTACTGCACAAAAAAGGGAATCAGAGTACATAAAGAATTCTGGCAACATTACGGGCACAGATATTCCACAGGGAGAAATAGTGCTTTGGCAGCCCATTTATTTGAATGCTGAACCCTTAGACTGGCCTGAAAAATATGAGTCAAAATAATGCTGATTTTTTTGTCTTTGGCATGTGACTTCCAACATATTCATAGTCTCAATTTTATTTTTTTCTCCAGAAAGGAATCATAACCGAACTCCAAGATGGAAAGCTTTATTGAAAATCTCCAGCTACCCTGAGACACAATAGAAAGTCATGAGAGACAGCAACTTTTGCAGTAGCTCAGCTCTTTAGAATTCAATTAAGGAGCCAGATCTTAATGTACTTGGAATATGAGATAATAAAAGCAGACATTCACTGTTTATGTATCCAGCGTGAATAAAAGGAGAAAATAAGTCAGACTATCAAATACGTYTTTTAGAAAAAAAATAATTGCAAAAGGCAACAGCAGCAAATGTAATTGAAACAAATTGTACCAAAAATGTTAAGGATGATTTTTAAAAAATTAAATTGTCAAACATACAAAAGAAAAAAACTTGAAAAGTCAATGTTCTCACAGAAAAAATATGAATACGATGAGGCAGCTTTAGGAGCAGTACTTTCTCATCAATTTTCCTGTTTTTTATGAATTTTCAGTGTATGATAGCAATAATTTAAAACACAGAAACTCAATTAGATGCCTATCAAGAAGTCAGAACTCAAAGAATGGGAACTCAAGTAAACTGAAAAAAATCAAAATTATAAATTAAAGTCTCAAATTTTGTGATAATGTTTCTCCAACGACATACTCATAGGTTTTCTAATTTTACAGCACTACAATAATCACTGGCACATGAGACGCTGAACATCGTGTAGTTAAATTTTTCCACTAAGATGAATTTTATGTATTGTCAGAAGTAAAAATTTTGATTTGGAGAAGAAACAAAGCTGTAATATTGTGCAAGTGTCTACTAACTCAAATCTGTAAGTACAAGCATGATTTTGCTTATTACGGAGAGTCCCACTGACTTCAAGAAAACGTGCAGACCCCTTGCATCTCTCTGTGTAAAATCAAGGCTGAAAGTTGCCATTGGTGCGGAAGAAAAAAGTTTTATACAGACGCTGAAAGAAACGCACAGTTCTACAGCACACTTCTTTGTCATGAAATCTGCAGCAAACACAGAATCTTTCTCCCCTTTTCAGTGAGTATATACTTTGCCATCTCAAGTTATACACCATCACAAACTCAGGTAAGTTTTTAAGTTTCAAAAATGCTTATACACTACAAGTAGGCTACCAGTTATCTGCAATACCCGGGTATAGCTCAAGATGGAACTCTTTATTTTCCTTCCCCTTGGCAAAAAATAGCAATAGTGATACATTTTTAGGAATATGAACAAAAATAACAATGTCCATGTATTCCTCAATGACATTTTCTCAAACTGAAAAAAACAATCTATTTCACGAGAAGCAGAAAGTAAACCCAGGGAAAATGAATAAAGCAGTATTTGGGCTCTTTTCACCAATTTACTTAATGCAAATAGCTTTGCCTCTTTTGAGGCCAAGTGGATTGATCTAGAAAAAAAATTAACAAACCTCTGATCCAAATCCACTAAAGTCAATGCAAAGTGTCTCACTGATTCAATGAATATTGGATTCCATCATCTTCACACATCACCTAGATTAATCCTAGTTTTGGTCTCTTGGCATCAGTTTGCTGTCCAAAATGTATCATTTCTCCTTGGAGGAATTCAGTATAATTTGTATACTGAATATATTTGTACAAATTTGTAAGTATCTCCATTGAGAGAAGGCAGAATTACGTTGCAGTGACAGACCTGAAGAGGCTGTGCCTCATTGCATTACAGCCAGATCATACTCTTGTTATTAGCCTATCGAAGAAATTACTCTTATATTTGAGAAAGCCAAGTAAGCAGCAATCTACCCAAGAGTCTGTAAAGAGCCCCTGTTATATGAGAAGGTGTTTTATAAGTGTTATAAAGGGATCATGAAAACTCCACACATATTCCAGCACCCACTATGTCTCTCTGAGGTTCCTTCTTCTACAAAGGATATGCAGTAGACCCACACAACCAGAGTTTGAATCTTATTGCTGGGGGCAGCAGGCACTGAGGGAGATCCAGCAAGCAGAAGCACTCTTTCTACAACTGCAGCTGCTCATCGTGTATTCTCAATTCATGCTGTAAAGGAGTTTTTCTCTTTCAGGACAAGAAGTCCATCATGACAACACATGCACAAAAGTCCAGAAGGGAGCTTGGTAGCATGGTCCTACTTATCTGATGCTTTCTGGAAAGGGAGAGGTGGGGGGAAGAACGTCTTCCATAATGCTTTGCTAACATAAAATGATAATAAAAATGTATGTACTCTTAGAATTAACAAACAGTTTAAAAGAAATAACTTAATAGGGAAATAGRTGAAATTCTTACACTGAAGACAATCATCTAATGGACTTTTTAAAGWTACCTTTGCAAACAGAGGTTCTTATTTCCCTACATAAAGTTTAGTTACTTTGAATGTTCACTATGGAGAATTTTTCAGCTAAGGATGGGCCCAAATTTTGATAACATACATGCTAGTGACACAGAGTTAGAGGAAAATATTTTTAAGTAACATAATCTCTTCCTTACAAATATTCCAGTTTCTGACTCTCTATGTAACCTATAAAAATAAGTCAACTTATTGGATTTACAGTGCTGACATCTAAGGTCTTTCTTCTRTTCTTCCCCTACAACTGTAACTTGAGAGTAAAGAATCTTGTGAGATTTTTTAATTGTTAATGGCAACTCCACTTACTGACTGTTTCAAACACAATGGGCAAATATAATGTTTCTTGCTGCTTCATAACAGAGAAGGTGAAGTTTTGGTATCTATTTCTCGTGGAAAGTTTCTTGCTATACAAAGTAAAAAATAATGAATCACTGCAAAGCATTACACTCTTGTTACCATAAAAAATTAGAGGTAATAGAGTCAATATGGAAATGGTCTAGCAGCTCATGTGCTGGAGATACATGAGGAGAATAGTCATCTACTGTGTTAATAGKAGTTGAATTCTATAAATAGCAGGATGCCCCATTTCTGGGAGAGTGCTCCATTTGCCTAGCCCTGTTTCCCTGACTCTTCTGGCTTACAAGGAATATGTATGAAATTTTCTTTGCCTGCCACTCTCATGATAGATTGTGTCCTATTTTCTTTAAATATATTGCTTTAATTTACCACAGCAATCAAATCTGCAGAGATGACTCTGACTGCAAGTCTGGAGCCCAAGGATGATGGTTTATAAAATGCTACTTATGGCAAAAACTGAAGGCAGAAAACAACTAACAAGAATTAACTTAATCCTTAAAACTTGGGAAAACAGCGAAGAAAGGAAACTCTATAATTTCACACTTGGACACACCAAGCCGCAACTTCTGTTCAGGCAAATTAGCTTCCATCTATTGAAGAAAGACTAGATTCTTGTTGGCCAGTTCTGTATTTTCTCCCCTTGTTTATAATTAGTAGTTACTGTTGTGTTTTGTGGCTCTGTTGTCTTGTGTAGAACAGCCATACAGATAAAACATTAACATCTCAGACAGGAAAAACTTAGAAACCATTAAAATGAGCAAAGGTCACAAAAATGCACCAAATTTTAATGCAACATTAGAACTTCTGTGTGTCCGCATTCACAAAAATAAGATGTTAAACCAATGAGATAACAAGGATATAATCTGCCATAATGCTAAGTAACAAGCCAGCCAAGACACAGATGTCAAGAAACAATCATTTTTCACATGACTGTCTTTTTTACATGAAGCATTCAGTCTTTTTGGCCTATCTCATTAAATCTACATGTATGCGTCAATATAAACTGACACATAAGAAGCAAATCACTTGCGGGCAGTATGCCCAGCTGTCCAGCTGCAACTTATATTAACAGTATAGAGGTAAGCTACAATAAAACAAAGTCCCTGTCTTCTTTTAATAACAAGATGATCCCCTGGTTCTTGCAAATAAACTCCAATATCATGGGGTTTATTAATCCTGGTAATCATTTATAATACACATTTTCCTTTCTCAAATTGATAATATGGTAGTTGCTGTTCCACTGAGAGGGCTGGCAGACTGCAGAATAAAAACTGGCATACAGAGGCCATCTTTTATTGCAAAATCATTTTAAAATATAGGATCATAATGCTTGCCAAAWTTTTTTACTATGTCTCTTTCAATATTTGTTCAACTATATGAGTCCTCAAATGACCAAGTATCTTTTCYGGGTTTAATTTGTATTATATATATTAAAACAGCCATTCTAAATGTTCCTTTCCGGTTAAAATGCACTTCTAAGTTATAAATGCTAAATCCTATGTTCAGGCAAACGACAGTGATTTGTAATTCCTGTTTCCCACTTTTACATTTTAAGTCTCTGTCACAAACTACAGAACTAGGCAATTTCTTGTAAATTCTAGTGCAGCCAATACATGAATAAGCCAGTAATTTTTTAAAAATCAATGCAACTTTTACTTAAACACACCAAATTTTCAAGCATGTGATATATGATTGCTTTACTTTAAACTTTACACTCCTCCACAGGTTAGAATGTTGTCACAGAATTGATGCAATCGAGAAAAAGAACTAGCAAAACGTATGTAGTAATAAATATGATTAAATGATTCATTCTTTTTGCAATCAAATCTACATGGAAATAATATAGTAACTCTTGAACACAAGAGTTTGAAAGCAGAGTATGAGTATGAGTATGAGCACCATTATCTTTATTGAACAAGAGCAAAGACACTGTATAAAATGCATCCAGCTATTTTATAGAAGGAGAAGTTTATAACTTTATAACTCACTTTTCTTCATACTRGAGCATTACTATACCTCTCAAGCATTTTATATTGAAAGACTGGTTATTCACTTGTAAACTGAAGTTGATTTGGAAACTATGTTTTAAAAAATGTAAGAAAAGCTGTACCAAGCAAGATGAACAAAAATCCTTCCAACCTGGTATTCAGGTTCAAAAAATAATGAATAGTGGAGGCCTAGGGATATTCACCTTTACTTTTGCAGTTCTCCAAAATCTAAAAAGCAATAGAAGAAAAAAAGTTATTTAAGATTTACCATTAATTTAACTATACTATTTCACTGTTACAACTAACTGCTTGAACATCAATATCTTATACAAAGATAAATGTAGGATTTTTAAGTTACTCTTATACAAAATTTGTGCAGCTTGTCCTTTCCTCTATTGCAATTTTTGCCATTATTATAATTGCAAGTACAAATGACTAATTAAATAGAAAGATAATCAACCTGAGCATGAAATTACACCTGAGTGTGAAATTGTGCATGCAACATGAAAGTCTGGTACAAATATCATCAGATATTTGCATATATTTGATGCATATTTCAGACCTTCTTTCTGAAGAAATAAAACATCATAAACCACAAGAGTTTTATATGAGGTGAAGAATAAGTTTAAATATTGCCTATTGATCATGTTATCTAAGTATGTAAAATGTTTTGTAATAGTGTAAAAAAATCTAGGTTATTCTCTTACTACTTTACATTTCTTTTTGCTTTCTTTCTAGCATTTATAAAAGAAAAGCATCATAAAAGACCAAATATATGGGGTGTATATGGAATGCTTCTGTTTGAAAGTGCAAAGTGTTCTCTGACAATTTAATCTCTATTAAAACAATTCACAGAATTTAGGGATGTCTGTTTACAACAGTTTAAACACAGATGCAGATGCATGTTTCTCATATCCATAATAGGATTTCTGTATACTTCGATATCAAATCTACTTCTTACATGCCTCTGGATAACATTTCATGATAAAACTGATACTTGATTATAAGGTAATACAGAAAATAGGGAATATCTTTACTATCTATCACATGCAACCTGAAAATGGCACCTAGCCATTAGGTGTCATTAGAAGCCATTCTTCTAACGACTGCATAAGGAGCAAAGATCTACCAGCCCTAACTGAACAGGCCTATTCCTCCTTCAAGTTTCAGGCAACAGCAGCTTATTTGAAGTATCAAGGCAGTCTGAAAATTGCTTTTTTCTTACTTTGAACAGTGACCTTTGTGTTTTTGGTCACTCAACATACCACAGAGCAGATGTCTGTGAAATGCTGCCTCAAACCCAGATCTGCCTTTGCCCTCAATAACTTTTCACTTGTATCCCTTTTCTCCTGTTCTCTATTAAACAAATCACTGTTTAGCTAAATAACAAATCACTGGAGGTTAAGCTAAACAACCCACTCCACTAGCCCTCTTTCCATTTCCAGATTTCATCCTATATTCCTTCCACAGGGCATGTCACAACCTAACGTTTCGCTACTCYACCTTCACTGGATTATCTATCTGAAAGCTACTACTGTCCTCCTTTTATTCAAAAAAAKCTCTCCTCCATGAAATATAAACCTTGCCTCAGGCCGAATGAGCATTGTACCAGTCTCTCTTTGCATGCATCACGCTTCTCAGAGCGCTGAGCTCCCTACCTTGCTCCAGTGGCTTCTTGACCTACTTCCTGTGTCTTAGCACAGAGCCATCTCACATCACGATCCATTCGATCTCAAGGGTGCCTTTGATATTATCACTCACCCTTCCTCATCGTCTACAAAAGCGTGCCAGGAGAGAGCTGTTCAAGTGTATCTAKAATGGCATGACAGATACGAGCAACAAAGAAGCAGCATGAAAGAAAATTATGTTTAAAAAAAAAAAAAACAGTCAGATAGTCTACAAGAATGCATTCTGTGTCTTGAAGTGGAAAACACAGCAGGTTTCTCTCATATGTTTTTAAGTTGTTCATCTTGATATCTTTACCTAAGAGATTGCCTCAGAGTGAGAGAGAATTATAGCCATTTTCCAGATGACTACATCTCCTGTTACAGCACTGTTTTTTTCAGAAGTAGTAAATCTTTGTCTTTCCACCTATTCAGATCCTTAATGTTCTCTTTCCTCATCATTATGACTTTTTCCAACTAGTTTTAACTACGYTATTTTATGATAATCCTTCTTCACTTTAATAGAAGATAGCATCTCAGGCCAACGAGAGAGAAATTGCTCATTAGCAAAGACTGGTTGAGGGTGAAATGGGATCAGGAGAGAGAAGAGGATCAGTGTGTGAACATTCAACTAAGACTACAAAAATTATGAGTGGAAATAGAACAAATTATAGAGGAAAAGTCCCAGATAGAGGAAGAGAAGGAAAAGAGAGAGGAAAATAAAAAAGCCCACTGAAGTTTGAACAGATTTATAAGAGTCAGTGTGAATCTTTAAAAGTGCACTCACATGTGCTAACATGACATTTATAGGAGCAGCACTGAAGCTGTATGAGGAAAGCATTTCACAATAAAAAGATGTCGAGATGGCAGCAGGTTGATGGCAAAACCGTGATGATAACTTTGCACTCGTTGGGTGACAACATGTCATGGAAAATCAAGTGAAACAATCTCAGTTTATTTAGAGAAACAAAGCTTGCGATTAACTCTGTGAAATGAGGAAGTGATGGGCCATGGTTCAACACTAAAACATATATTTGGAAGCACTGCGCCAACACTGTGCAAAAGCAGACCTGAGGAAAGAAGTAAGATAATGAGTTATGTACAGTTATGCATAAGCATCTCTGTAATGTTGCAAGCACTTTAAAAAAGAAAGTTAGGAGTGAATGTGCAAGTAATATTCTCCCATACTGCAAGGTGTATTTAATCGCCTGGCATAACTGAAATCCTAGATGTTRCACCTCAGTATCTCCAGGGCATGTGCAGGGCCAGGAGACTATCTAGCTCTTAAAGAGGAGACTGCACTATGTTTGCATACAGCATGCCGCACCACGTAAGGGGACATGCAAGTGTGAGACCACTACTGCCCAGTCTCTCTTCTCTCCCCACATGCAGTATCCTGGCACTGTATCTCTGAAGCCTTCGCAAGGCAGGATTCTGCCACAGAAGCACAAGGAATATATATATATATGTACATATATATGTACATAAAAGGCTATTGCTGAGCAAAACTGTAGATTATATAGCTACTCAGACAGAGCGCTCATGATGCATCTAAAGTCAGTAGTAAGTCTGTCCAAAGAACTCCTTGCGGTATAAACATGGAAAAGTAAGATTTGTAGGAACAATATGTGTCCAAACAAATATGCTTTTTCAGATATTTAGATTTAGAGTTTGCAGCCTTAATGWTTTCTCACTTGGAAAAAAAAAAGAATAAACATTTATTTGCTTTCTTTACTCAGGACATAACATAGCCTCACCATTTCTGAAAGATGCATTAAAATAAAATGTGTTAGGTACTGACCGTTTCAGCAACATGTCTCCCTTCTAGAAGTGAGAACAGAAAACATGGGAGCTGCAATAACAGATATTTTTAAAATAATACATGTTTTGCAGATACATTGTTACTCAACAGGAAACTCACAGTATTTCTGCCAGAATATTTATCCTTTCATAGTGAACATACCTTGTTGCCAGTAACAGCCATGTTGTAGTACACATTGCTACAGTAGAAAGGACAGAGACAATTTTTATCTCCCACAAGAATATGAGTATTTTTGGTTAGACTTTAATCTGTGCCATTTAAATTCATGACTCACTTCTTGTGTGTAGCTGAGATTTAAGRAACTATATTTAAATCAAAGACAGTGAAATTACAATATTTTGACAAAGTAAAATGGTTAGTGTTCAAAGTTTTCAACTTCAGAAGCACCACAGAGTTTTAATATTTTAAAATTAGCCACCAACTATTATTAGAAATTATTCGGTGGTTTTAAGGGCCTGATCTTATCCCCATTAAGCAAAAGAGACAGAAATTTAAACAGAAATTTACAATAGATAACTCCTTAAAGCCCTTTCTGCATGTTTAATTTGCATTAAACTTCTCCCCAAAGATGTCTGTATGATGGTGATGAATACTGGAGGGCCAGGCCTGAGCCCTCCCCGGGAAGAGGCCCCTGGCCATACTTATACCTCCATGGCACAATATCTCCCTCTCTCCCACTCTACCTCAAAACCACCCAGTGTTCAGCAGCTGGACTGGTCTGTGTTAAACACAGTTACAGGGTGGGGAATGCAGAGCAGAGCACTTTGCTGATGTTGTAGGATATGACAGCCCCAACTAATCTTGCTGTTGGGCAATTTGAAGTATGGGTCTCTTTCAAATGGACATTTTCATTACAATTTATCTGAACACCAAATCCTATTCATTCTCTTCTTCTCCTCTCACATAACCCATGGCTGTTTTCTATTCTCTGCTTTTTATTCCGGTCATTTGGTCTAGTACCTGCCCCTCATCATCTCTCCTCATAATAAACTGAGCACTCCTTCTTTTTGGTTTAGCAATCTTGCTCAGAGATAGAGTGATAGTTGCTGTGGTCAGTAACTCCAGGAAGAAAGGAGAAAGCAAGCCTATGTGCTGCTTAAGCAACAAGTAAGCAAGCCAGCAAGCAAACAAACCCAACTCTTTGGTTTGCATCTGCATCGGTTGACATGGGTTGGGTGGCAGGTTCTGGGTAAGGTACAGGAAACAATAAAAATGCTTTGGGGGGGGGAGAGGTCCTGCTCACACCTAGTACAGCCTTGCCAAAGAGCTCTAGTTGTGCAAAGCCATCTCTGTTTTTGACTCACTCTTTAATGTGTTCTCAAATGTGTTGGAAAGTTGATAATCTTCTGCAGAAGATACAAGAAGCCAGGAAACACAGACTCTGGTCCAGCAGAAAAGGGAACTGACTCAGCAGGACTGGCACTAATAGCAGAGATTAGATGAATCGAGAGCCAAGGCCGGGAAATTGTTCTCTCACAACAGTCAACTGCAACAGTAGCTTCTGGTTTATGAGCCCCAAGAGAGAGAGCTAGATCGGCAGCAGCTGCATGAGCTATTTGTCAGGACYATTAGGTCTGCTCTTGAACTTTCCACAGCTTTTTGGACTTTCCACTTATAACCAAGGCTAAATAACAGGAATCCTTTGAGAGCCTAGCTGAATTGCAGGAAGGTAGACCTGGAGGGGCCCCTCTGCCTCATCCCTCAGCAGTCTCCCACGAAGTGCAGAGTGCATGAGCAGGAGAGCGAGCAGGGGTTAGTATAGCCAGTAGTTAGGCTTGGGCACACAAGCTCCTTGCAGAATATTTCCAAGCTCTCCTTGGAGGGATTGTTTTAGGGGGAAGAGGGAGACCTCATCTTTCTGCTTGTAGTTTTCTGTCCTGCATAGAACAAGCTAGCAAGAGTTTTGTTCTTGATCTATATCAAGATTCATCATACTGTGGTAATATCATTCAGAAGAATTTTTTTTCTTTTTGTATGCTGTCTCTGATGACATTACTTTTTTTTCCTGAGGTCTATTTTTCTTTCACTCCCCTGGTACAACTCTTCTCCATTTCCTTGGAAAAAGAGGCAAACCAAATATATGGATTTACAGATAGGACACTCTACTCTACATAGGTAGATGAAATGTAGTTTATCGTTAAGTATAGGTACCTGGACTTGTCAAGCTTACCAGATGGTGCCGGGAGGAAAGTCAGAACTGCCTTAAGTGGTAAAGTATTTATCCAAAAGATGTTTTCTGAAGGACCTCCACAAAAATTTAACACTTAAAGCATAGAAAAGTCATGGATTTCTTCTTTTTCAACTATTCAGAAATACCTGATCTTTCACAGAGTATGTGACAAGACATAAAGCTTCTAAAGGCTTCAAAGGAAAAAAAGTGCTTTTCTACAGCTAGTCTAAGTACAGATATTGACAGGAAAGCACAGGCAGAGAGTCTTAGGAAATTAATTAACTAATTCCTCCAGCATAGTGTAAAAGAAGTTTACATGGTGGTCTTAGGACTGACACTAACAGCATGCAACAAGATCCCTAGAAAGATTTCTATATCTAAGAAGATATCCATACAATTTTCTTCATTCAGCAGAGTGAGATGTCTTGTAGCTCTTTTCTTTTTAACTTCAAGTATTTGTMTGGAGACATTTTTTATAACTGTTTTTCTAGTGCTTTAGAAAAACCCCTCTGAACGTCACTCAGACAAGCAGAAGCCTTTGTCATTCTGATCACAAAGTCCGATATGTACCTCAAGATAAAATCATGCAGTAAAAGCATTACCTCATAGTCTAGACTTACCACTTTTGCATCAGTTCAAGAGAGGTTACACAGTTATATAAAGCTTCTCATTTTACAAAAGTAAGTCTTACAAGTTTCATAATAAAGTACAATAGCGTGTACTGATGTGTGAAAAAAAAACATTAGTTTCCATAGCAATAGGAAAAATGTGAATAATTTCAAGGTCTTTGCTATCTTTTGCTGTTACTGCTGGCTGTAAAATATCTGAAGGAGGAACAGCAAAGATGCCTCTACTCTAGAAGGAGATACAGGAATCCATCATCCAAATTACATCCTTCATCAAGGATTGTTTTCCAAGAGTCTGGTTTGGTTTGGCTTTAAAAATAACTTAAAGCAATTCACAGGTGAGGAGGGAAACAGAAAGCAAGAACAGCAAGGCAAATGCCAATCTTCCTCAGTCCAGCAGGACTGAAGCAATAAATTCAGATTTCCAGCTAAATATTGTTTCCATATGGAAGTTCTCAGGGCTTGTTCTATTGTGCACATCAATCACACAGAGCCTCCTTCATCCAAGCTTTAAAAACTTTTGCCTTGCAGACTGTATGAGATCCTCTCTGCAAACTGTATTCTGTGCAAGTCCAGTAGGGTTTGGGACAGTTCACCTCCTTTCCCCCTCAGTGTGTCTGTGCAGGGTGGAGCAATCAGAGGACACGTATCCTGGAAAAGGGGATGCAAAGTAGCATCTCTAAGAGTCTCGCTATTATTCTCACACTACACCTCCCAGCATCAGTCCAGCTGCTGCACTCAAATAGGTAAGCTCCASGGCTCCTGTTGCCACTTGGCCTCTCTGAGAGCTGTTTGGGGGTAGCCAGCTTCATCCCCTACTTATGTCATCAGAAACTGCTACTGGACTCCCAGCTCATCTCTAGACAAAGCCAGTTGTTTGTGCCAGTGTTCTCACGGACCTGGAGCCCACTGGAGGAACACAGAAATGAGGCAGTGGCAGAGGTATTAGAAAATTATTTGTCAGATAGTAGTTGGAAGAAAAACTTGACTTAAGGTTGTTATGGCAAAGAATTTGGCTTATAAGAGTTCAGAAGAGGCTAATTATTTTGTTTCAACTTTTCCTGAAAAAGTATTTTTCCATTTTTCATTTTTAACACAGTGTGAACAAGCTCAGCTATATTTATTATTTTTAATTTCATGTTGATTTTTGATAGAACTGACTTCCATCTCTCTCTACTGCTAAGCAGCGAAGGATTAAATGCACTTAATCCTGAAGCAATGCACCTGAAAGGTCTAATTAGTCTAATGAGACAAAGATTCAAATAGCTAGTGGGTTCTGCTTCAGACCTATCAAATAAGTGTGATTTTTTTTTTGTAAGGGTGAATAATTTGGGGAGAAAGGCAGTTTCTTGGATAAAGCTAACCTCTTAAAAGAAATAAAAGCTGAGGTGGTAAAATGGTGATAAAATTTCATTTGTTCAACCAGAAGTAAGGGAGATTATCTGCCATTATGTTGTTAGAGAAGGTTGGTTGTACTTAATGCTTGGCCCTGACAGGATGATATTTATATGATTAAACTCTAATAGACTTGCATAAGAACCTGGAAGAATTTATATGATAATTTAAAACCTAGTTTTCTTTTTAGTTAGAGCTAAAAGGATTTTTTTTTTCCTTTTAGGTATTGATGCAGGTGTAATTTCAAGTGCATTATACTACATCAATATCTTCTAAGTATAAGCTAGTTCAGATCATGAGAACGTGCTTTTTCTTGTCTTTTTGAGAAGTGTTTTCCTTTCTATACTATCTCCCCTCTTTGTGTAAGTGTTTTACATGTGCTGCTTGGCTTTTCTTTTTTTT
>NW_028186978.1:4554889-4581809 GCF_003343005.1 Rhea americana
AAGAAGAAGAAGAAAGAAAAGAAAAAGAAAGAAAGAAAGAAGAAAAGGAAAAAGTAGATGGGCTACTTGGTTCCTTAAAAAAATGGTACATAGTTACTCATAGTCTGGGACTTGGTGGAATAATTAATCAGTTGCTAATGTACAAGTGTTAGCACACTTGTAGGGTAGTACAAAATCCAAAAATGTCCCCTGACTTCTATTGCTCACTGTTTAATAGTGCTTATAGATTCATTATGCTACATTCTGCCACAGATATTGCTAAAACTGAAACCATCTGAACAGCTGTAGGCAACCAAACAGAGACAGCCTGGAACTGATTTATTCAAGTATTTCATACCTCTGAGTGCATCATTGCAAAAGCAGCACGCGCAGGAAGGCTGCAGCTACACGGCTGTAGGCAGAGCTGGGAATAACGCCTAGTGTCGCTTGCTTGACAACTTCCATGGAAAGATCCTTTTTTGTTGTTTATATCTCTGTCTAACTATTTGGGCTAAAATTTTCTGAGGCTGTTTGCCTCAGGCTGAGTTTTATTGGAAGCAGTGCTGGGGGGAAAAAAAAGCCCTGTCGTGTCAGAGAACAGAATTGGTGGAGGAGGGGGGATGCGTCATTTTTTCCACATTAGCGAAACAGTTTGATTAACTACACAGCAATCAGCTTGCCCTTGGTTTTTGGTCATTGGCAGGTGCTGCAGCAAAAAGGTTGGGCCTGTGCGACCACAGAGGAGGGGAAAAACACAAGGATGCTGAAAGTTGCAGAGGAGCAGGAATGCTTGGAGTAAAGCAAGGTTCAGATTTCTGTTTTGCTTTGAGGGGATTGCTCCCAGTGAGAAAAAGGATGTTAGCTCCAACCATTTTGAAAGAGAAACTTCTGTGTCAAACTGAGAAGGAAGAAAGAATTGGGGTGAGACAAAGCATTGCCCTTGAGGAAGCGGATGAAGAGGGGGAGAGGAGCAAAACCTTGTCTACGCACTGGGGACCTTTCCTTCTCAGAGCCTGATGGAGCCAGAGGTCGCCGGGTTCCCGATCCTTCAGCTGGTAGCTCCAATCATCTTGCCCTCATCACAGGGCTGGTCTGCTAACAGTGACAAGCTGCTGTCCCTCCCAGTGATAGGAGCTGGGTGTGCCGGATCTAAAAYGTCCAGCACTGCTGCTGGCAGGGTCAGAATGCCGCGCCAGCGTCGAGTGGTTTCTGTACGGCAGCACTGGTTTTCTCCACTCTCGGGGTGGTTAAATCTAGGAAATGTGCAGGAGAAAAATACAGATGGTTCAAAGTCAGTGACATCAAAGTTATAGCAAATCAGATTAAAAGCTGACTCTATCTCCCACTGCAGTTCACATGCGATTGCTCCACTTCGCTTCTCTCAGCACTGAGCTGCYAGATTCTGCTTCTGTGCTTCCAGCGGAGGGAAGTCTCGCCTGACGGTCTGTAACGGGCAAAAGGGCTGAGCGGGGCGGCGTGAGCAGTCCTCTCGGCGTAAAGCGTCTTCCGGCTCTTGTTCGCTCGTTTCCTCCCTCAAAAGGAAGGGGGGGAATTGGTTTGGCATCCATGATTTAAAAGCAACCAGCTGGTAACACTACTGTTAACTGCGTGTATGTCTTGCTGCTCCTGTTTAAAATTAAGCTTCCATTTTGAGCTCTTTCAATGGCGAAYGGATATCTTTGGACGGGTTTTGCATTTCCTGCCTTCATACTCCACCGACGCAGCAGGCAGTGAAGTGCTGGGGTTCTCTTGTCCTCTGTCYGTGGGTATATTTTCTCTGGATATATTTACAAATCATCCCTTAGGRAAGGCTTCCAGACTCTAAACACCCGTAAGCAATGCAATAAATCACAAGCACAGATGCAGTGCTACCTACAGAGGAAGCAACTGCAATCGGTTCCCAAAGAAAGTAACCGAAAAAATAAACAACTTGTTCCGTGGTGGGGCTGGAGGAGGCTAGAGAGGTAGGAAATGCTTATCTCTGGGACCGTCGACTGTGGGGCATTTCAGGGGGTGCGAGGAAAACAGCCAGCGAGTCTGCCTCCCACACGTAAAGTCCCTCCTCAAACGGAGGACGGGAGGAGCCCCGGCGGGGCGTCAGGTCCTGCGCGCTCCTTGCAGGGCAGCGCTACGAAAGCAGCTTCGGCGGAGGGGAGCTGCCACCGTCTCGGCTACCGCCAAGGAGGACGGAAAGGGGGGAAAGAAGCACTCTTTGAGGGTGGACTAGCCGCTAGCTCATGGCCAAACACCCGCTGCTCCCTTTTTTTAGATGGATGATCAGATTTAGTCAAAAGCAGTTGCCTTGGATGTTATTCTTCCCTTGCCCGCCTACAGTAGTAGTTTTGATGACAGCCTAAGCAAATGAATTCTAGAAAATCAAAGAGGAGGGTTCATTTAGGTAATACTATATTGGCTTTTCAGTATACAACATATTGGCTTTTAATTGCATCAGATTTTCCTCTTTGGGGCCTGCTGTATGTGATCCTTCAGCTCCTTATGTGCAGCCAGATTTGCACTATTGAAAGGCAGAGTCATTTGCTGAGTGCCGTCGGTGGGGTCAGTGTRCCTACCAAAGGTTTAACAACGATACCAAAGCATTACTAGGACACAGATTTCAGAGCAGATCAACAATTTCCTGGAGCACTGTACAAGTCTTGACATAAATGACATTCATACATGTGAAATAGGGTTAGAGTTAAAAATCAATTAATGGTAAAATGGAAAAAATACGAAGGAATATAGCAAATAAAACCCATCTCTGCTTTGGGCATATTTCTCTTTAATGATGAGAAGATCATTTCCAGAAGCTGCAGGAGGAAACAATTGTGAGAGTCTGCCAGACAATCTGCAACACAGAAGCCTGGAGTGGAATGATAACCAGAGAAAAGCACTTTATTCCTGTTAAATGATATATTTGTTTTCCCATCAGGAACCACAGAGCCATGATAACTGCTCTGCTCTAGGGTTTTGTAGATCTTTCATTGTGAGCAATAGTTAATGAATGGAATACAGCTTTTTCAAAAGCTTCTGACTTACTTTATTATTTGGGGGCAAAGTTGAGTCATCCTTGTACCCAGTCAAGGAAAGACTCTTTGCCATATAACTAGAGAGATAGCATCTCTTGGGTGAGAGGAGCAGGACTCRCAGTAAACTGGTGTAAGAAGCAAGCAGTTCCAGTAGCTAAAAAAGGGCTCTCAGAGCTGCCTGCTCTTCTGKGACTGCAGCTGTTTTTTAGTTTTATAGGAAGACTTTATCCTCCACTGCAATTTCCAATAGATCACCTGCAAACTTCTCAGTTCCTTGACCTGTGGGTGAGAGATATTTCACTCTTAAATAATATCTGGTCTTAGAACCTCTCAAAATGAAATGGAGAAGTGAATTAGGAAAGGCAGACTTTTGGAGAGAGTAATATTTCTTTCTTTCCCTTATATGTCCAAGTATTTTCCAACCTCTTAAAAACACACAGTGAAATGCGGTCCTCCCTGGAGTGGGGGAAAAAAGCAGTAGCAATGTGCTGCTGTTAATATATGACTGTGTATTCAGAAATGGAAAGGGTGGGGGGTGCTGTGCAGTGGAACACACAGCTCACRCTGGAATTAGCCATTTCAGGGACACGTGTGGCTAGCGGCTCAGGTGAGCAGAATGAGCAGAATGTAATTGATGGCTTAAGCCAGAAAACTGGTTTAATTAATGGCTTAAACCAGTGAAACTACCTGTGTTAATCTTTCACAAAGAGTCATTAAATCTTTCCTAAAAACAATAACTGGTGCATTGATTAAGAAGCAAAATTGAAAGGTTTTTTTCTTTTTTCTTAGTGCAGTTCCTCAAAACAGAGATTTCCAARCTGCAGAGAGCTGGTGAGTTACAAATTCATTCTTTCTTTGGCTGTWAAATGTAAGGGAGTAGAACAGAGGAAAACAGTGACAGAAATGAAATGGTGGGGGAAGTAGAGAGCATAACTATTTTTTTCTCCAAAACAAGTTAAAGAAGATCTAATCATTCTTTTCTAATAGTGCTACATTCTAACTATTTTTTTGTGGGAATAGAGAGGATATTCAGAATTACAAGTGGGAGGGAAAACATTCCCTTTAGGCTAGAAGCAGAGGAGATTGTATGGTTTCTTTGAATGTGATCCACAGCCTAAAAATTAAAAACTTCTGTCTAAATAATACCAAAACTAATCTTTAATACGTGTCTCATTAGGTCAGCACTGACAATGTGGCCTATGCTACAGACTTTCCTTGAAAGTCAGTGAAGATATTTTTTTCRTATGTGGCTGAAAATGAACAATATAATGGATCATCACACTGTGCAACCCTTATGCCCTTTTGGGGTACATTAAAGGAAAAAAAAAGTTTAGAGAGGAAATAAAAGCTCCTTTGGCATTTGCCCTATCTCTCCAGTAGTTGAGACCATTTAAAAGCTCCGTTTGCCACTTTTCTGAAGACTTGAGTAACATTTTGGAGTCCTCATTCTTGCCACCATTTGATAATTTTCTGAATACATCACAATACACAACATTTTGAAAGAAAACTGCTCCCAGTCAAGTGTAGAATTGTTTTAAAGACTAAGCCAGAATGAGGGGGGGGAGTATTTAGCTAACTTAAAAAATAGATGCTGTGAAACTGTAGCTGAAAGTGGGCAGATGAAACTTTCACTAAGCTACTTCATAGTACATGTATCTGATCTCCAACAGAGCAAAAGGACTTGCCATCAAGAGCTTCTGTTGCAAACAAATACAGGTAGGCATTGCAAAAGCTGAAATGCTGAGAAGCTGACTTTAAAAATGATTGGAACTGTATACATTTCTGTTATGTTAATGTATCCTACTTAAAAGAGAAAAAGAATGAAAAAAAAGCATGAAGATTTAAAATAGTCCATATTTTTATTGCTTAATTGCTTTAGGTATATAGAGAGGATTATACTTTTCCGCTTAGCAACTAAGGAAAATCCCAGACCCTAGTCTCTTTGTGGCCCCCTGAATGCATAGGCTGCTGTGTAGGTAGGAAAATTACCTGAGACAAAACCTGTATTCTAACTTATAAACTGATCAGCAGAGCAGGCTCAGGARCAGCTATGCGGAAAGGTCTAAAATCTTTGTTTAACTGCCTGGGATGATCGATAGCCTGAACCCAGAGAAATAATCTGGAAATATATATTTTATCAAACTAGAGAGGTGGATCTTATTGCACCTTAACGTGCATAGCAAGGTGACATATTCCTTCTCTGTAATGCTCATTGACTTATGCAACTTCTTTGCACCTGTTACTAAACGCTATCTCTTTTCCTCTAGTAAAATCTAGTTGTAGCACTCTGTGTTGCCTAATACAAACCAAAAAGATAGCTATCTTAAACAGCTAAAACAGATGACTAGTTTAAACGGAAGGAAAACATGCCACCTCTTTTGCTCAGATGCTCCTGTCAAGTTGCATGAAGTGCCATGCTTTAAATCTAGGTCAGTTAATGGTAGTGTTTTTCTTATTCTGCCCTTTTGTCTGGCTCAAATCTTCTCCTTATCACTTCCCTGCAGCCCTAGTAGAAACATAAGAAATGTTTGTACACACCAAATCCTAATTCTGTTTTCACCTTGTTGATACACAGTGACTGGGTTGATGTTTTAACAGCAGCTGCTCTAGAAAAGTACTCTCATATTTACCTGCAATGATGCAGGACCACCAGCAATACTTGAATAAAAAATGATATCTGAGTAATGAAATGCAGCATAGCAGTGCTACGCATCTCTACTGCRCATGCTCTTTCAGTCTTCATGCTCACATTAAGCTTACTAGATTCTTCCCCCCTTGTCAGCCTCAGGCACTACCTACTCTGGGAAGCTTAGTTTCATGTTTAATCTCTTCTCTGGAAATCATGTCTGTATGTGTGGAGCTCACAACATCTGGGAGAAAAAGTACATTAAAACTAGCAATGTTAGGCCAAAAGTTGCCCGCCGTTTGTGGACAGCAAGACAAGAGGCAGCTAGAATAYCACAGACAACAAAACCAGGCAGTTCATAGACCAGTATTAGTTTTCACCCTTCTGCAGGATAGTGTACAATTGCTATGGCACACGAGCCAGGGAGCTGACAGATGAAAAAGATACGAAAGGGCATTGTACTCTCTCCTGTCGCCCTGCCTCTAAGGACAAYACTTTCATATCTGTGTCTGTAGTGGTGTGTGAAACAGGATGGCAGAGAATGACTGCAAATAATGTGCATAATAGCTGACACAGAGGGAGCAGCTTAGATTAGCGTTTAAAAATTCATTTTCTAGACATTTCAAATTATTCCTCACTTAACATTAATCTAATATTTAAATGGAACTCTCCTCAGGGAAGGGGGCAGAGGGGGAAGAAGTATGAGTGTGATGCCAAGAAAGAATGACTGGGTCATTAAAATGAAATAGCTAATTTAGAATGTTAAAGTAATATATAAGACTTAACTTCTGGCAACAGTGCTTATTGATTAAGGTGGAAACAAATTACACAGATGACTACTGACCGTAGACAAACAAAAGGGGAAATGGTAAATTAAAATTTTTCTTTCCTAAAGTAAATGAGTCATGGAGGAAGCTTACAGTTGAATTGAATGTGATAGACCTCRTTGTTCACTCAAGATCACTATAGGTCCAAACTATATAATACTTAATGTCTTAGTAACTGAGAGCTCTTAGCATGGCAYGGTCTCTGTTTTCATATGAACCCGTCAGAAAAGCAGAAAGATGAATAGCAAGAGAAAAGTCTCTTCTGAAAAAGAGAAGCACAAAACCAGAAATTCCAGTTTTCTGGTGATCATTACTACAGAGTTGTATTATCCACCTGAGAAATGACTGAAGTAGACTTGCCATCTTCCAGGTGTATGAAACAATTTAAATGCTATCCCAGACACTTCCATTAAACCAGGTTCTGTCTTCTGAGCTGAGCCCTCAGGATCTATTTATCAATTCTTTGCCRTAAATATGAAACACAAGGAAAAATCCAAGCAGAAATGTTGGCACCTGCAAAGGCTTTAAAGATGAAGCCACTTCTGTTTAATGTGTCTTACACTGTTGGTAAGATCAAACTAAAAATCTCTGCATAGACCATGCCAATCATCTTGACCGTAGATGTTTCAGATTTCTTTCTATATATAAAAAAATAATAATCCATCACTACTAATCTGAGAAGATTTTTTAACCTCTTGTTTGGCAACTTCTTCCAGGTTTCAGCTCTTCACAGTCACCCGTTGTCACCTGCTGACAATATTCTGTGACTTCTTTCTTTTTTTGGACAAATTTAGCTGGAGRCTTGAGTTTTGAGCAGTTAAGTCAGATTGTGCAGCATGGTGGCAACGCCACTTCCATTAGCTCCAAGTCTGTTACATCAGTTGTACAAGGTATAGGGATTCATAGTTAACTCATGTGGCAGGGAGTTAGAGTGCATGGTGCTTGCAGAACTGGGAGGGATTGGTGTTCCCTGGGATCCTTGTACATTAAGTATGCATTCATGGGCTCAGCCTCACAAGTAGGAGAGTAAGAAAGTCACCTTATGCTAGGCTGTGACAAAATAATTACTCTCTGTGAACAACAYGGTGGGGACAATTACAGTAGGGTCAATATTGTATGCATTAGCTGCCAATTAAGTTAAAAGAATACATGAAATGATGCAGCAACTCTTTACATATCTTAGGACTGACCAAGCCATTAAGAAAGGAGTGCATCATTTGATTGCAAACTCTTCTTAGCTCTACAACCACGGAAAGATAATGAGACATTAAAAAGATTTTCCTTCAGTCTCTATTTTTAGATTTATTAGTAAAAGATTAATTAAATCTTAGTTGAAAAATCCAGGAAGGTCATTATTTAAAAGTTATTTTATAAATAAATGGTTCCTATTTTAAGCATAATTTAAGCCTAATCAAGCCCTAATTATTTTAAAGTAACTGTGTTTAGACTAAGGTGTGAAGTTAATGAAAACTCTTTGATATATTTCAGTGGGCTTAGAGGTGGGCCCACAACAGAGATGAGGCMTTCAAAAGGCGGGTTAGGAAGTGATTTAATGACTAAGCCAATCTAACGGCAAGTGCAGAGTCCTGCACCTAGGGAAAATAACCCTAGGCACCAGTACAAGCTGGGGGCTGACCTTCTGGAGAGCAGCTCTGCAGAGAAGGACCTGGGAGTGCTGGTGGATGACAGGTTGACCATGAGCCAGCAATGTGCCTTTGTGGCCAGGAAGGCCAATGGTCTCCTGGGGTGCATTAGGAAGGGTGTTGCCAGCAGGTTGAGGGAGGTGATCCTGCCCCTCTACGCAGTCCTGGGGAGGCCTCATCTTGAGTCCTGTGTCCAGTTCTGGGCTCCCCAGTCCAAGAGAGACATGGAGCTACTGGAGAGAGTCCAGCGTAGGGCTACGAAGATGATCAGAGGGCTGGAGCAYCTGYCCTRYGAGGAACGGCTGCGAGAGCTGGGCCTCTTCAGCCTGGGGAAGAGAAGACTGAGGGGGGATCTTATCAATGTGTACAAGTACCTGAAGGGAGGGTGTCAAGGGGACAGGGACAAACTCTTTTGAGTTGTCCCGTGTGACAGGACAAGAGGCAACGGGCAGAAAYTGAAGCACAGGAAGTTCTGCCTGAACGTGAGGGGGAATTTCTTCCCTGTGAGAGTGACAGAGCACTGGAACAGGCTGCCCAGAGAGGTTGTGGAGTCTCCAGGCCCGCCTGGATGCAACCCTGTCTACCATGCTCTAGGTGACCCTGCTGAGCAGGGGGGTTGGACTAGCAGATCTCCAGAGGTCCTTTCCAACCTTACTGATTCTATAATTCTAATGCCTGATTGCCATGGAAAAGGATGGTCTTTCTCCCTCCTTTCTCTCACTCCTGGTCATGTGGTCCCAGACCCTCGCTAATATATGTCTGATGCTATAGTAAGGTGTTTAGAGTGCTAAATCGGCAGAGAAGTACTGACTTTTTTTTTTTTTAATGTAAATACTGTGGTGATGATTGTGTTCTTCCCCCCTGAAGCACCTCACCAAAGAAAGCAGGAGATAGAAGCAATAGGGGAAAGGAGGAAGTAGAGGGGAACCATCCCTCTCCAGGACAGAGAGCCATCAGGTAAGCTCACCTCCATCTTTAAAAATACACTTCTTAAGTGAATTATAAAATCTCAAGTGATGTAGCTGAATTCCCCACTCGGACACTTTCTCACCTTAGACATATTCAAACATGGTAGGGGTTGTAGTCTAGGGCCTTAGAGTTCCCAAAACACCAGCTCATTCCCCTTGCAAGTGCCCACAACTGATCAGATTTCGACAGCTGAGCAATTCAGTATCTATACCAGACCTAAATCTGAGTGTATACAACAGGAGTGTTCATATTGTATTGGAGCATGTGGTCCAGATTGAGAAAGGAAGAAACCAACACATCTTTTACTATTAAATGAGAAGTAAATGTCTTTAAGTGATTCTAATTTACAAGAGACAAATTATTATCCCTGCTAGTAGAAATAATTTGGGAAGTATTCTATAATGTGAGATAACACCAAACAACAGTAAATGAAAAAAGAAAATGTAGACAAATAAAAATCTGGCAAGATTAGAAAAAGCATGATTTAACATCTTATTTAATATATGGCATGCGTTCAATATCCCTCAAGGATGGGAGGGGAAAACAGGAAATGGCAACTGAAACAATGAATTTTTTCAGAAAGCACATATTTGGCACAATCCTAATGTTCCGGGGGAGGGAGGSAGGCAGTGGGAGTAGTCGAGTGGAAAAGTCAAGGCATCTTTTGAGGTATAGAAAATAAAATTTGACCAAAATTTCCTAAATTGTAAACTTAGTAAGACCAAGCCTAGGAAGTCCTGGGCTCTTGCTTCACTTTATAATCTGGAAATAGTGCTTACAAAGGAGGACAAATTCCAGATGCTTATAGTAGCTCTGTTAATTGTTAACTCAGATGTTTTCCAGAGGTCTAATAATGGTGTGCAACATATTTCACTGTGGAGAGTTGCTAGTCTAAACAAAATACAACAGTAGGTAAATGTTGGGACTTTTCTCATTGGTTTCTTTTTTTTTTCTTTCCCGTTTCTCTCTCACACTTCATGAAAACAATAACAAATACAGGCTAGAGAAGTAATTAGGATGAAAATAACTCCATTGCCAGAAAAAGGAAGATTCAGGTTAAGTGGAATGATTACAGTAAAAAACCCAAGAGGGAAACCTCTGGTATCTTTGATAAAACAGCATTTTACTTGAAGTTTCATTTCCTTCCGTCTTCCACCTCCGATTAACACACCCAGGACTGGGCAGCTGAAATCACTGCTGTTTACTTCCCTTTTACACATAGGCCTAGACCTAGCCCCCCCACACACACACACACGCACACGCACACACGTGTGTATTCACCTTAAAGCCATACATACACTATTTTGAGGCTTCTGTCTTTGCTCTTTATCATATTGAGACAAAAAAAAAAAAAAAAAAAAAAAACTTTCAGAAAGATTTTAGTCTGGAAATACAACAGGGACATCAAGGCCTGGTAGCAAAGGCACGGTTTTGGCATACATGAAATGCTCCCTGAGGATGGCAGCTAAACAGCCCGTGCAGGTGGCCAGAGCGCAAGGGCTATGGAGAGCCTGTGCTAATCTTCCATTAATGCAATAGGTATCTCTGATCAGCAGAACTGATTCTTTCAGATATCCTACTGTTTCCCTTGGTCTGTTTTCAGGTGGATCATCAGTTAGATGCAGAAGACTCTTAGATGGTTAAATCTGTAGCAGAATTATCAACCATCAATCTGATACGTGCTTTCCAATATATTTTCAGAATAATTAGTTACATTCAGATCGTGATACCGTCAGAAGAGTACTTTTGATGGGGACTTTCAGCCAGCTCCCCCAGTTCTCCCAGGCACCGTGTTCTTGACAGACTGAACAATCCTCGTATGCTTTTACAAGAGGACAGTGACAGATTAAGTGCACCCAGAGGAAAAGAGATGTTTCTGCGGGGAGCGGGGAGGGGAACAGGCAAAGGTTTTCCTAGAAAGCAAGTGCCTAGGAAACGACAGGGTTTTCTGTCAGTGTGCCAGCTCTGGCTCCTAGCTTGCAGCTGACGAAGGCATTTGGTTAGCCCTCTGATTTCACACGGGCAGCATGATCACAACGCTGCAGTGAGAGGGGTAGGTTCCCGACAGATTAAAGGTCATGTCCCATTTCACTGTGTGCTATAAAAAGCAAGCTCTTCGCTGCATCCCTTCTGCTCCCCAGAGCAGTGCCATCTTCACTTGAACCATGCAAACACTGTTTACGAGCCAATATACAAAGTATTTCATGGTGAAATAAGAACAGAAATGGGTTGTCTATAAAACATTCCAACTGTTTTAGAAAGAATTCCAAATGCATCCAAAGCTGCAGAAAGCTTGAAGCTACAGAGCTTCAAGGATGGCAGCCCTGAGAAAAAACACAAGGTAGCAGTGGTATTATATGCACTTTAAAATCAAACAAACTTTTTTCACCCAATCAGATAATGAGGCTTGATTGACTACTCTTCCAGACAGTTTGGAGAATGCATTGATTTTTATGAGTACATAAACATATATCAGTTTGAAATTTTATATCACTATCAACATAGGACCTGGATCAAAAACCAAGTATAAAACACAATAAAAGTATTCCAAGGCATGGGAAGAGTCCAGATAAGCTGTGTTTATTTGATGGATGACAGATATTGTCAATATATTGCAAAGACAGAATGTCTACAATGGATTTTTTTAAAAAAACACATTTAATTCATTTCAGAAAAACTGTCAAATGGTCAAACACATGTCAAATACAGATGGAGTTGGTTCTTGTAAACTTAGTGATAAGAAGCAAAACACAGGAACTAAAATAAAAGATATTTTGCATTCTGGAAAAGCAAACTTCAAACCTATCAAACACTGAATTATGTTAATAAATACCATAGCATCAGCTCCTTTGGTATGCAACATTTATCTTCCCCAAACAAGATTAACTGAATAATTCATAAATGCTGTATAACAGGGAATGGATGAGTTTCCTAATTCTTGTAAATGTGATTACCAGCATCTCATGGGGTTCTCGCTATTCTTTTTACACTATGGCTGAATGTCCTACTTTAGTTTCATAAATGACCACTCACAGTTTGGTGTTGGGGGATTCTGTCTCATTATTTTGTATTATAGTAAGATGATTGTTACCCTCCAAGATTTTTTTTATCTTGTACTTGGTATTATTTTCCAGAATTGTGCAGTATAACAACCAGTAATTTGTCTTCCATAGAAACAGAAGTTTTGTACACACAGATCTAAAATCAAATTCTCATTTTACAGAAAAAAAAGCATCCTGGAGTTGCTGTTTGGGTCAGAGATTGAAAGGATAAACTTAYAATTGCTTCTTTTGTTCTCAAGTACATATGCTGAAGCAGGAACTTCACCCAACAATATGAATTTTACTATGCGTCAAATACAGCCTATAACAGGTGCCTTTTCAATAAAAGTTCCTCATCCCCAGAATGATTTAACCACAAAGCCAAGTAAAGATAAATTCTTGTCCAACCAACAAAAATCCCATTAATGTACACATCTCCTTGGTTTTATCTCATCTCTTCACATATCTAAAAAGAGGGATCTGGAGCCTCTGCCTCAGCCTTGTACCAGAGAGCATTTCTTGAAGCAGCGGAGCTCAGCAGGGCTCGACACGGTCGCTACCCGCGTACGACGCAGTGCGGCTGCGCAACGGGGCACCGGGCTGCGGCTCTGTTTTCTATGCGTGGCCTGGGATCAGGTTGCCCAAACACACTTGACACCCTAACATGGCCATCACAGCCGAGGCTGCAATCCTGTTTCAGGCAGCGACACAGAGTCCCYGTTCAGGGAAGGGAGACACTAAGAGCGAAAGCCATACGAGCGGAGCGAGTGGCCACGGTCGCAAGGAGAACTGAGACCGGGGAGAGGCAAGTGCACAAGAGCTGGAGCAGTTGTACTTGCCTTCAGCTGCCTTCAGATTTAGGAAAGCCACACTTAGTAAACACCAAGCTGATGACGTTTTTCTGTACCCCTGTAATGAGCAGCTTGAGCTTGTGGTCTGCAAGTCCATCTTCAAAGTGCTGTTTGTGCAGATGCTTTTTAGATATGCTTATGTTAAGTGTTGTGCTTGATGGTTTTATGAAGGAAAATTAGACCTTGCTTTCCTTTCCAGATCTTTATAACTGCATCCTCAGCTTTCCTGTATTCTAGAAAAATAGATATTTTCATATGGAGAAACCACTGTTCCTTACCCATAAGCTGCAGCTGTTAAATGGACCTGTCCAAAGGAAGATAAAGAAAGTTGCTTCACCAAAYGGGAAAATGAGTCATCTTCCTCTACTCCTCTGCCAGCAAACACGATACAAACTTCTGCCACTCTGTCCAGTGCAAAATAACACAGATATATTTATGTGCAAAGGCACCATGCTTAGGCCAGCTGGTAGGATTTTACGTTAGATTATAAAATCCTCTCACCTTGATATTAATGTTGAATTCCCAAATTAAGAGCATTTCTTTAATCACTGTATTTTCCTAAGATGGTGGTGTACTAGAGGGAGAGAGGAATCGCTTTCTCTTGGTTGTCATGTTTTCGTTGGGAGAGGAAAGCAAGGCAAAGACGGTGTGCTGAATGCTGAGTCATGGCTTTGATTTATGAGCCTGTTGCACTTACCGTGTGATCACTGTGTGTTGAGTGGTGATTCAACATTACCAACAATTAGATTAAACTGATCTCCAAAGCTATGGTGATTTTCCATACATGAAATGCTGAGTATGGCTGCAAAATAATATACAGTTTTATAACACATTATTTTAAAAACTTCTTTTTGGTAGTTTTTTAGTGCTTGTTCTTTTACTAGAGAAAACTGAAAAATTAGTAATACCAGCCATTTTGTTTTAAACTGAGAATTTTATAAATCTTACCAAAAGTTATTATCAGCTACATTTTTACTGGTTAAAGAGACAATTGTGGAAATCATTGCAAGCAATGAAAGGAATTATCTGTAGCTAAATTCTTGCCTCTTTTCTATTTTGATGAAGGAAAGTAGATAAAAGAGGGAAACTGACAGTGGAATGCATGCTCTTCTTCTATAATGGAGGGTAGGAAGTCTTTCTTTTCCTCCACTCCCTTTCTAGAAAAGTTTAGCACATAATTATTTTTGTCAATTGTTTTTTATTTTTCTTTGGTAAACTATATTTTACCCTTAAATTAGTTCTGCCTAGAGTTCCTTTTGGTTCAGGATCACTGTTTGCTCTGGGTCTTAAACRCACTGCATCTGTCCCTACTATTGCTGAAATATAAACAGATTACCAGCTCAGCAGTTTTAAAGCAACAAATAAGCTTACTAATATCAAGATTTTGCACAAACTACATCCAGTTCCATTTATTCTAATCGTTGTATTCAGTAACATTATATTTAGTTTAACCTAGAGTACTACAGAGAACAGAAAGTGATACTGACTCAAGTATTTCTGCTGAAGTTACAGCAAGTATCTATCTGAATAAGAATTGCTGGCTGTCTTTTTCAGCAGTCAAATGTTTGAGAATTGAAATAATATATGAAGCAGTATAATCTTTATATCCTAGTATGTATCAAACCAACTTGGTAAGACATACAAAATTAAATTTAGCATTACTGAAGTCAGGAACTTTTGCGGCTGACACTACATGGATTGAATAAACTTTACACATAGTGAATTCTGTTCTGTATTTCAAAATTTGATCATTTTGCTCTAATTTCCAAATATTTGATGTGGAAATGAAGTGGAAATGATTCCACTTGCTCATCTTCATTTTATGATTCTTCTCTCTCAGATAAATATCAGATTAGTCTTATGATATCTAAATGGATGTCAGTACCTCTGGACATCTAGCAGGAAAGTGAAATACTTAGAGAAAATGTTTTTTTCATTTCCCCCTCATTTTTCCTTTTTGGGGGGTAATAATTAGAACATTTTGATTTCTCYGACATCTTACCAGCCTGTCACTATATTTGTATTCTGTTAGATTTATTTATATTTAGCATTTTTATTTGGTCAGCAGAATAGGCTATGATGCTGGATTAGTGCTTTATTCATAGTAAGATTTCAGATGACTCACAGATATATCTCTGCAGCAGCTGTTGCAGACCTTGTAATACCATTAGGCTCTGACTCAGAKAGTGGTTTTTGTATGGGAGTACTGTGGCTATAGTCTGTGATTTCTACAACAGGGAAGCCACTCAGTGTAGATAATGGGTAGATATCAATGAAATCATGACGCCGAGCATGGACCCTGAATGCATACTGCACACAGAATGCACTGCACAAGGCTGGTGACCTTTTCAGAACTTACATGGAAATATACTGCAGAAGTTGAGGAAATTTTAATTTAGGAAGCTTGTAGCTGATTCGTATGGGGAAAAGAAGCCCCAATTCTTAGGTCATGATTTAAGAAGAAAAAAGAAAAAAAGAAGAAGAAGAACAAAAGAAACTTCCAGGACCTCTCATGTCCATGGGAACTTTTAGAAGTCCTGCTGACAAGCCATGTATACCACAGACCAAACTTTTGGTCAAGAGTTTAGCTGGATGTCTGCAGAGGATCTGAAAGCATCCTAAATATTCCCAACACTATTACAAAAGCCACGATTTCTGAGTTCATGAGGAAGTATATGCATAGATACAGATAATGCTTGGCAATTTCAGCTGCCGTGCCAAGAGCTCTGCTAAGCTTCCACACTTGAGCAATGCCATCTGTACAGAAACATTAAGCCCATCTTTACCTCCAAGGTCTCATATTTTAAACTGAAACACTCAGCTAAATTCAGATTTAGAGCAGATAGATAACCTGCTACCCCTGGGAATAGATTCAGAAAGTAGAGACACTTGTCCTGAGTGCTTGCTAAGTGTGTGCATCTTGTACCTGCCAAGTCATCCAGTCAGATAGCAGGTGTTACTTTGGACCAATGCAAGGTATGTTCGGCTCCTTGCACACCTTTCTAAAACTTTACTTGCTAGTCAGTATTTGTTTCATTTGATTGCATTCCACTGCCTTTATTTGAGCATACTTTGAATGAATCTAACCTTTGAAGAGGTAAACAAAGTAATAAAGGACTTTTTACTTTCACATTTAACAGACTAATCATGTAACAGGCTATTTTTCTGAAATGCATAAATAGAATAGCATATAATTGTTGCAGTCTGAAAATATATAAATGAAAAGGGAGCAGAGGAATATGAGCTAAATCATTTGTTACATTGTTGATTACCCAGACTGACAGAGATTTTTTTGGCATGTCAAACATCTCAAAAATAAAACATGAATTCTCACCTCCCGAACACAGAAGAATGGGCATCTGTCATATTACATTCACTCTGTCTACACTAGAACCTTTCAAAACTTGTCAGAGACTCCTACCATGGTGCATGTTTTCATTTTGTAATGAGCCCAGCATAAGGACATTATTTTGTGTAAAGGTCACACAAAACACTCTTTAAAAAACTATTATATACATGCACATAGTTGGAACATTTCATAAGGGCCCACTATTGTGAGGTTCTAACTGCAGGAACAGCGTCCTCATTCCTCAAATCTGCCTATRTTTATTATTTATGTAAAAGAGAATCTGCTTTGTAAATACTTACAAATACAACAACAAGACCTATCAGTCTATGCAAAACAATTCAGTAAATTTTACCTCTGGGCAGCATTTATGTAGGTATAAATGTGCCAGATCCAGGCTGTACAAACAAATGGGTACTGTTAAAGTGGGAGATTTTAGTTCCTTATATTGTTTGTTCAAATTTTTACTGCACTGGAAAGTAAAATGCCTTGTCAAGTATGCCCAGAGTAGGTTATATATAATTACATTCTTCATTTGGAAATCCCACTGTTTGAAAAATTATATGAGAATGCCCTTCTACCCTTCATCTCTTTCTAACTGTCCCAAATGATGTGCTTAGAGAGAATAGAAAGGAAATGCATAATGCAGTATATCATTATCATAGAATAATACTGGTTTATAGCAGTATTGGGGATCGCACTGTTAGTCGGAGGCAGGTTTTTGGTTCGTATTTTACAGACTAAATACTGACGTGATGGATTAAAAACTACTGAAAAAAACTATGGGTAGTATCTTTGCATTCATAAAGGTAATAGCAAAAAAGACTGATGTTAAGCATATCTAGGATTTCTTTCCTGTTATTTCCTTTTTAAGGAAAGATGTGGAAAATTTAGAAACAAAATCCTCAGAAAAGCAACATGCAAATGGAACTACTTTGGGAACTTAGGAAAAGAAGTATATGATCAAAATCTAAACTGGCAGTGCTTCATGTGCATGTTACAGAAAAAGCCTATAAGGGTCAACATGTAGCCTGAATTCTGTTACTTCTAACTGGTGATAAATTGGTTTTGTAACCTTTAAAGTGTAACATCCTATGCTTTTAAACACATTCCAGAGTAATATCAACAAAAAATCTATCATGCAGATTTATTTTCGTTTTTCATTAAAATTATTAGATTTAAATCTGTACCAYCTGATATCTTTACCATCAAAGCTACTTTTTATAGATGGACTGTCATCCTTGTAGAATCACTTCGTGACACGAGCACTAGACTCCATGAATATTTGCTGATAGTCAGGAGTTTCAACACTTATTTGCTGCCAGGGTTGTTATTCATTTGCAAATCATACAAGAATTGAGACTCTTAGCTGAGGACTTGGAGAAGTACCCATCCCCATGCTGAATATCAGAAGTACATCCATGAGTCTGCGGAAAGCAGGAGCTTCTTGAACGTCACACTTTTTGTGTGGAAATCTTAGAGTGCACATTCTCATGGACTCTAGAATTAGTCATGAAGGCAATTGCTCTTAAAGACCGGCTTTGGCAAAAGGTAAGCACATAATTCAAGTGGCCTAAAGAGTTGTACTTTGGTAGCTAAAGACACCTTTTCTATTGTTTTTAATCCCCAGGCCAGATCTCTCTTCCTCTGATTTATACAATGTTTCCTTCCTCCTGTAYTCCCTTCTCACAACCATTTCCTGATTCCAGGAAACAGGGTTGCAGTCACATCTTCCTCCTTACTACACACTTGTGAGTAGCAGTGATGTGAAGAGCACAAGAAATTTAAAATTTTCTTGATTGAATGCTAACCTAGTAATGGCCTTCTTGATCCTGGAGGAGACACTGGAAGAGCAATAGCAGATGAAACACCTGCTCTGTTCCCATAGTCCCCCATCAGAATAGGTCTGCCAAAATTCAGAACAGCCACAGATTTGACTGTCAAACTCTGACTGCGCTGAGAATATGCAAGTTGAGATTTTCAGACTCATTGCTCCCCAGRGTTAAGTTGACTTTATTTTTAATTTCTTCTGAGAAATGCATAACGCATTGCTCTGACACTCAGGTAGAGTACCAGAGTCTCTGCAAAAGCTCTGCAGCTTCTCAGTTAAATAGTTATATAGTATTTTTAACATAGGAAGCCCCCCACCATAGCCCACTTTCTCTCTCTCTATCATAAATAACTGAGCTTTCCTCCTGATATCTGGGTGCAGTGAAATCAGAGCGAGACAAGAAGGCACTGTTTTCAAGCTCAAGTCTGCTACACTGCAAGAAGACAGATAGTGCATATTGCGCTGCCGTAATACTACAGAGAGTGACACCTGCTTGCTTTCCTCCAGACAAAGAGCTGACTCACGCAGCGTATCTGCTCTGCTCTGCTAGCAGAATCCACGCAGCTTTGGGTGGATTTCAGACTGAGGATGCATTTTTGTTTCAAGATTTCCTTTGCTTTGCTAACATTTGAATATTTCTGTCACCGTAGTTCCTGGTGCTATATATACGGATATGTAAATCTCTTCTTGAAGTGCTTTTCTTAACTGACTGCCCGGACAACTGAAAGCATTTGTTTTTCCAGAAGCTCCCCCTCTCCCCTCTCATTCTCCTACAGACATGTATCTAATTAGATATCAGCATTGTAAAATACTATTAGGAAAGTAGCTGCAGCTGCTTTAAATCTAAACTTCACTATCCTAGTTCATCATCCAGTTATTCCATGTTTACAGTATCACAACACCATTAAAATCAAAGGTGTTAACATCATCATAAAATGGAGGAATACAGCAGTGAATTATACTATTCTTATCTGCATAAAGCCATATAACCTAAATTTGCACCAATTGCTTAAAGTGAAAGTAATCAGTGAATAGCAGGATTAAATGATCACATTTTATAATCAGAAGACCTGTGGAATCTGCTTGTCATTATTATTCTAACATTTTCTTACATGGCTTGTCCTCATGGAAGAAACCAATCTGATATAAACATCTACATATTTTTCCGCTTCTGAGGGTCTTTTTCGTGTGTGTGTGTGTGCTTTTAATCAAGTATTTGCATGAATATGATTAGCCACAAAACAGATACCCAGTTGGTCATGCTCTCCCTGATCCATTTTCTTTATGTGCCAACASTGCTTGCTCCTGCGCTCTTTTCCTTATGCGTCAAAGCTGCTTACCACATTTCTATACTGAAATTACCAGCACGACTGTTTCAGTTTCTGTCTGCTGAGCAATGAGGGCTCCTGCATTTGTCTCAGCTTTACAAACATCAAAGGATGCCTGCAGCATGCTACAACAGTCTTGAACCCAATATGAATACCAAGTACTCTGGCAAGAGACAAAATCTGTCTTTTTTCTGGCATTATTTCCCTTATCTCAGCTCTTATTTCAGGCATTATGTTCTTCCTCATAGTTTCTACAGCTTTAAGTGACTGCCAGAGGGTCACATACAGACCTGTACTTTCCTGTTCTCCTTTAGCTATTCCTTTTCTTTTGCAGCATACAAGGTCCTATTGGCACTACCAGTTCTATAAGAAACACTCTCTACTGTCACACTGAGACCTGTATGCACTATTTAAGAACATGGGAGCCCAAGATGGTAGGATCATTTGGGCCCAGTCTTGCATAGTATCAAAACTTCCTATAAAAAAATGAGCACCAGCATTAGCACTAACATTACTACTGTTGTCACAACCCAACTGTCATTGGATTGGCACCACCCAAAAGTGTATCAGASGGGAGTCTTTCCTTCAAACAGGTCAAACCACAAAGAAATGGGATTAAAATAGACGATGAGTGTTTATCCAAGGTCTAATAACAGATCCCTTGCAGGCTCAGAAAAAAACCCATTGATACTTCACTTCCCATCAGYCCCGTAGAGGTAATAGTACAGACGAATATAGAATTGTCAAACATACTTCTCTTGCTAAGGCATAAAGTCATGCTAAAAGCAGTTCAACATGTAAAAGAAAGCTAAAGTTGAAAAACTGGAAGTCATATGTGACAACTTACAGAAGTATATGGCACAGTCAAGTAGACATGGTAATAACTGATGGCAGAGATCCCCAGGCACCTCTTCTCATGTAGCCTTCCTTCTCTGTGTACCCATTCCATTATTATCACATCCAAATTTAGTTATGGGAAAGTCTATCTTGGAAGTAGGTGAGGAACAGCTTTCTCTCCTTCCACATTCGTAGAAAAGTTCTTGTGTCTCCTTCTTATTAGAAAATGACAATAAGGTGGATCTTAAGAAGCACTGACATGCTTGCTTTTGTTGGTTATGTTCCTGATGGCTGATGTAACAATATCTACACTGTTTTTCCAAGGCCATGCTAAGAAACGGGCTAAAAGTTGACCATAACTGCATTGTGCCATTGTAGACACCTGCAGTTTGGCTGCTTGCAACTCCCACAGCTTCTTTAAATGCGTGACATCAAGTCTTTTTATGAACCATGTCTGATGTTGGCCATTTGATGCTGCCACAAAGCATTACAGAAAACACACCAGAGAACATTATTTTACTAGCTCAACACTTTAACTGTCATTGCAAGGCTTTTCCTCCAGCTGAAATAACTTGTGTGGTTATTTTCTGCGGAATCCCCAATATTTCTCCTATGTTTAGAAAAGGCAGTTTCTGTCCTCTTCTGTGTAAAAAGGTATTGTCTGTAACTGCAATGCTAAGAAATTGCTATTGGTTGCACCAGAGCTTCAGCATATTTTGAAATCTACATGCAAATTAAAGAGAAAGCTCAGTCTAGAGTACCATCTAATCTTAAAGGATGATCATGGCGTGCTGGTTCACATGCTTGTGGCTAAACTGGGCCTCTGCCTGGCTTGCTTCTTTCTTGCATCCTTGTTGTGCACATCCTGAAGAACTGATGATTCAGAAGCAAATACGGGATTCCTTAAATATGGGCATACTCTGAAGTGTGTATGTCAAAACAGCGCAAAGGGCATGTGAAAATCTGCAAAAGCCTTTTCTAACCTGTTTCTTCCCAAAAAGGAAAGGAAGCATGTGAGGATGGAAACTGCCTTAGCAACAAAGGTCATATTTGCCATAAAAGAGATGAAGGGATGGAGCTCATACACTCTTCTTCCAAAGAGAAGAAAGAAATACACGGGACAGTTTGTTTTCCCTGCAGATCCTGGGGAGGAAGAGAGAGACCAAAGAAATGCTGCTGGGCTTCTCCTGGAGCATGTTGCAAGTGTCTTACAAAAGTCTTACAAAATATAGTAGTCAAGATAGTTTCCTGCATTTGGATGACATCTGGGTGGAGAGTGTCTGTTGCATAATTAAATGGATGAAACACATTTAGCTTACCATTGAGGCTTACTAAAATAAAAATTGAAATCTTCTTGTAGTGATGGAAACACAAAATAGAAACTTTATTCCTTATGATTTTGTTATTCACAATATAAATTAAAAAAGGCTTTTTTTACTTTTGAGAAATTAAAAATTCATAATCTAAAAAGTACACAAAAACGCACTGAGAATAAAGTTCCCAATTTTGTTGCTATGTTGTTTTCATTGTGATGTGCAAGATGGCTTCGTTTGCAAAATAACTATTCACAAATGTTAATGAGCACTTGCCAGCACTATTTTAGCATCTTATATATTCAAGTGGGGTAAATTTTCAGTTGTCTATAGGTATTAGTAACACCAATGCACCTGCCAGGGATCCTACATCAGAGAAAATTTTAGATGCCCTTTCACAAATGGATTTTAAAATGGATTTAAATGGCAATCCTATTTGTCATTTATTGAATTAACTAGAACTGTGGTGATTTGGGGAAAATATATGCTATATATATGTACCATGTACATTACAGTGACTTGCCAGGGCATTGCCAGGAAATTTCACCATCTGAATTGCAGCCTTATGATATATCTCCTTGGTCAGGAAAAGGTCCTGTTCATGTTGACCTTTATAAATATGTTGAGTCTCCTCCTGAGTCAGTCATCTGACTGCTTCAGTCAGGCTTTTATGGAATTTCAGGAAAAGCAAAAAAAAAAAAAAAAAAGTTGTTTTTCAACGAAAGTAACTTGATTGGCCTCTACCGATGTCTGAATATGAGCTGCACCAAGTAGTTCTTAAAATGAGATAGGAAGTGCATGTAATCTGTGTTTTTATCTCAAGGCATTTTATTTTTCTAGTAAAARTAACACAAATAGTTATCATCCTATAATCTTTGTTCCTGATTCATCTAAAAAAAAAGCACATCTAGAGTGCTGCAGAGGATGATGCAGAAGAGCATTCTCGTCTAAAGACAAGCTTCCAGCAGGTTTCCTGGCCAATGGCCCAAAAAAACCTGCATTTATTTCCAAATCCAGTCTTCTGTGAAGCAAAATAATCGGCTTCCTGGTATCTGAACTAGGCTTTTAAGAAAAACAAAATTTTGATTCACTTTTCTCCTTAGATGAAGCACTAACTGCCTGACTTTCACAGATTAAATTTATCAAGCCAGAAGACCGACTTTGCTGTTAAGAAAGGCTATATTTATCTTATTTTTCCATAACATCCATACATGCTCTCAGCAATCCCGCCTCTGTAATCTGACTGAATGCATTATCTAATTTCTGGAGGACACAATGTTGGCATTTGCCCGGCACGTCAGGCTCAGATGCTCTCCAGTTTCCCGGGACAACAGTAGCTCTGTTCTATTTCGTAACTTCCATCTTCTCCCAGGCAGTGTACGCTTGGTGCCCTACAGAAACGGATGCAAAACATAATCACGCCAAGAAGACCTGCAGCTCCAGATCCTGCCACCCTTCCTATTTCCTCCTTCGTCCTCCCACAGCGCAGGGGCGGCTGGTTTTAACCGAGGCGCGGGGACAACACCGCAAAGAGACGTTTCTCCGCGTGCTGCGGCCGCGACCTGCTCCCCGCCAGCCCACCGGCGAGCGGCGCCCGCCTCCGCCGCGGCCCCGCGCTGCCAAGCCGCGGCGGGACGCGCTGCGGGCCCCGGCGCGCCGACCCCGCGGCCCATAAACAAGGCCGCGCCGGTCCCCTCCGCCCCCTGCCCTCCTCCGGCCGCCCCCCGGGCAGCGAGGCCGGCGCCCCCCTCCACGGGGCCGGGCTCCGGGCTCCGCAGCCCCGTCCCGCGGGGCCTGCCCCGGGCCGGGCCGGGCCGCACCGGCCTTCCCCCAGCCCGGCGCCGCCGCCGGCGCGGGGCCGCGRGGCTCCGCCGCCGCCCCGCCGCAGGGCAGAGGCTGAGGCTTGGCACGTTCCATTCCCCTCACGCCGCGGGGGGAGGGGGGGCAGGCACGGCGAAAACCGCCCGTTAGCGCCAAAAGCGGGGCTAAAACTGGCTGCGCTGCCGGCCGCCGTTAGGCACTGCGGGCCGGGCAGGGTGAGCCCGTGGGGCCGGGCGATGGCGGCCCGGGGCCGCGGGACGAAGCGGCGGGGGGCGGGGAGGAGTTGGTAGGTTCCGGAGGGGCGGGCGGGGAGCGCGGGCGCCGCTCCTGTCACTTAGCGGCGGCGGCGGCGGGAGGCGCAGCGGCGGCGGGAGGCTGCCGCCTCGGGCCGCCCCAGCCCGCGCAGGGCTCCGCGCAGGGCTCCGCTCCGCTCCTCTGCGCGGCGGCGGCAGGTGCAGGGCGCACGGGCGGAGGCCGCCGCCCTCTGCCCGCCCCTCCGCCCGCTGTGATGCCGCCGGTGCAGAAGACGGTGTCGGAGATCCGCTCCCGCGCGGAGGGTAAGTGCCGGCCGCGCACCCGCCTCCCCCGCCCGGGGACGGCGCCGGGGGGACGAGCCAGGGAAGCGGCGGGAACCGGTGCCCGCCCGGGCGGCGGCGGCGGCTTCGCCGGGGGCCGAAGGGCAGCGCTGCCGCCGGCGCGGCGCTTTGTTCCGGCAGCGCCTCCCCGCCGCCCCCCCCCCGTGCCCGGGGCCTCCGCGGGCGCGGAGCCTCCCGCCGGCGAGGAGCGCAGCGAGCCTGCCGCGATCCGCGAGCCGGGGTCTGCCTCTGCGGTGCTGTCAGCTGCTTTTCTTCATTTCTTTTTTCTTTTTCTTTCTTTTTTTTTTTTTTGGGGGGGGGGTTATTTTAATATGATGCTTACCCCATATGGGAGTAAAATTCAAAATCACAAATGCTAAAACAACACTGGCTTTGGACAGCGTATGGTTTTCTGTCACTGTAAATGATCACAGTGATGTCATTTTATTTACACCTACTTCACAAGGAGGTTTCGTTCCTTTGACTGTCTTAAAGTTTTAGTGCTGAAATAAGGCCGTTACCTCTTGTAGAATATTCTTCGCCTCTGTTTGGCTATGCAGGGAAATAAAAATTTGCTCCCTATATCTTTCTTTGTTTTACTTGCAAACAAAGGCCTGCATTTGCATGTGCGTGCACACRCGTGTGTGTGTGCATGTGTGTGAGTGACAGGGAGAGCATGAAGAAAGATAGAGTGGAAGTAGGTTGTTCTCCAAACGTTCCAGTCCATTTCTCCCATACTGCCTACATTTCTCCCCCAAAAGGGGGTCGGAGTTTGTCGGAGTACAGGTTTTACTTCCTTTTCCTAGCCAGTGTTAGCTGGCCAAGCAAGAAGTGCTTAACTTCACTTCTCTTCCAGGAATTCTTTTCAAATCAGTTAATCTTTCTCGAAAGCTGAGCACAAATTGGGAAAACTGATGCTATCTTTGAAATCTTTTAATCATATGAATCTTTGTAGGATTAAATGACAGGATTGTTCAATGAACAAGTGATGTTGTCTCCCCATCATCCAGTAAGATGTGCGTAGATTTGGGGGTAGGGGAGAGTCTACTTTATTTGAATAGTGTCAAAGCTTGGATGACTTCAAAATAATTCAATATAATGTTTAAGAGGTTTCTTTAAAGTACTTCCTTTGAGACTCAAAACCACTATGAAACTTAAGAAACCCACTTTTGGAAAATTATGTGATAGTTTTTCATCATAGCAATAAAGCTACTGTCTCTTACAACACTTGTCAAAAATTCATTTAAAAAATTAATCTAGGAGTAAAGGAGCAGTAATAATGTGAAGTTTGCTAGTTCGTTTTGTTTTTATTCAGTTCATTAACATTGAAACACATCATTGAGTCTTCTACTGCCTGCTTTTCTTTTTGAAATAAGTGGCATCCAAATCTACTTGCTTGGCCTGCGTGGTTGGAGTTTCTAAACAGTTCTTTCTAAGTTAGTGTTACTGTGTTTTTAAAAAAGAAAATTCTAGAGTTCTACAATGTGATTCTCTTCTGTAGTACCTTAAAAGTTATAAAGGAGCACTGAAACCCAAGTTCTGGCCATGACAGGTCTCTTAGATAAGCACTGTGTTGTGGTGGTAAGGCTGTCTTCTGAGACCTCTACCAAAGTCTTAGCTACAGTGCAGAGTAGGCAACTCTTGTTATTGGCAGAGTCACTGTATGTTCTTTGGAAGTCACTGGTAATATTGTAATTTCAAATGGCAGCTTTCATAAGTGCTGTTGCAGAGTAGGCAGTAAGGTAAGGAATACCTTAAAGCAGCCTAAGACTTGTGGGGTCAGTGGTTCCATTTCATTCTTCTGAGATGCTTTTGGAGAGTGGAATGGTGATAGGCAGTTTTTACAAGGGTTCTCCAAGTCTTCTGATGGCAGAAGGATTAATGCTTTCCTCCATGTATTAGTGGAGTTGAGGGAATTATTTTCAATAGTAGAAAGTAGAAATCTGAGGTGCCATGGTGCTGTCTACCAACAGCTGCAGGTAATAACTAGTTCTTCATGTTAGTAAATGCTTCTATACAACTGGTGAAGCTGAGCTTGTGCAAAGAGAGAGGATTTTCATATGAAGAGGATAAGTATTTTGAAATTCGTTCATCAGATTGTCCTTCAGCAGAACATGTTTTTGTAATGTTTAATATATCCTTAGATGTTTCTACTAGTGGATTACAGGACTACATAGTACTGTATCAGACCTGGTACTTGCTGTAGTTATTTGTGTGCCTGTTCTCTTCTGACAAGTCTGTTTTGCATACTCTGTTGAGGTCCCAGTGTTCTACAACTGCAAAAATCTGGGCTAATTCAGAATACAAACTTTGCCATCTCAGCGGTATTGACAGACTGGAGCAGATCATTCCAGTTTCATTCTGTTCTTTAACACCTTAGAAATACAGACTACCGGGTAAGGTTCTCAGTATCAGTTTGGTCATTGAAGTCATATCATGACAAATAATTCTGAGGGCATCTTCCTTTTCCTAATTCCTTCTTTGAGCTGCGTTCTTTGGCAGCATCAGCTAGCAAACTTACTCATGGGAGAAAGTCTTGGCTACAGAACAAGCTTTCAAAGCTTTGCAATGCCATACTTTTGAGAATAAAAATGTTTTTTTTTTTTTATGATTAGGTGAAACAAAATTCCTTGGGTGATTTGAGTGAGATAAGATTTCATTCCTTTTGAAAAATTGACTAGTTTCTGAGTAATTTTTTCCATTGAGTTTGGGTGGGAGGAGAAAAGGGCAGGCAGAAGAAAGCAATGAATATAAAAAAGGAATACACATGACAAAGAAGCGTTAGAAAAGATATAGCAGTTGCTGTCCTTGTGGAGCAGGGGGCAAACCTTCCCTTCAAACAAGCACACTGTGCAGCAGTCCTATGTCCTGAAACATTACAGTCTTTATTTCCTTTGGAGATAAAAA
>NW_028186978.1:4581859-4599334 GCF_003343005.1 Rhea americana
AAAAAAAAAGTTTGAATTGAAACAGGAAAGTTCATGAGTTCCAAAATTTTTAAGTGACCATATAGGGGTGTCTAACCAGGGTACTTACACTACACAAGAGTGTATGTGTGTGGATGTGGATGTGTATACAGGTAAACACTTCTGAAGCAATAGTCTAAGCTTGGATTGTAGCAAATCTGGACTAGACTTTCATTTATAGTTACTTTTGTTGCACAGTTTAACAACAAATTTCCATCTCCTCTCATTTCTTTCTGTTTCATTTATCCTGGACTGTTTTTTTTTTTAATGAAAATGAGATCATATTAAAGAGTGAAAACTGAAAATGTTAGCTTAGGCTATAGAGGAAAAAATTAAAAGATGGAAATGATTTGAATAATGTATATTGTTTAGAATTTGTGGGGGTGCTTTTTTAATTACTAAATTAGAAACTCAGTTACCAAAGCTGGTTTAGAAACTGTCCTTCATAGTATATTGTTTAGAATCTGTGTGTGTGTGGGGGGGGGTTAATTACTAAGTTAGAAACTTAGTTACCAAAACTTGTTTGGAAATTCTCCTTCATAGTAACCTCTTCTTAGTTTACTCTGGAAGAAAGATGTGGTTTTTAGTGAAGTCTCTTACTGATGGGATCTCAGGTTGATTGTTTGGGTTTTGTTATTGATGATGATGTTGCTTTCAAGAAATGTTTATTTTATTTTTAAAAATATGCATTTTACTACAAAAGCTTTGCAGATACTGCTTTTACTCTGAAAAGGCATAACTACTCAGTCTCCATATTCTCAGAATTCTCAGAAGTTGCGTATAATTGTGACAGAGCACTGGACCAGGTTGCCCAGAGAGGCTGTGGAGTCTCCTTCTCTGGAGATCTTCAAGGCCTGCCTGGACGCAACCCTGTCTAACATGCTCTAGATGACCCTGCTGAGCAGGGAGGTTGGACTAGCAGATCTCCAGAGGTCCCTTCCAACCTTACTGATTCTATGATTCTATGATAATTTACTTCCATTCTTCAATTTTGAATAGATCTAAAGAAATCCTGTACTGAGCCTCACTTATTAAGTGAGTTGGAACGACATTGTGTGTTTTATGCTAGTCCATCAACAACTTCCAGATTTTGTGTTCTGCTAATAATAAAAAAAAAAAAAAAAAAAGGTTTAAGTGAAAAACAAAATATTATGTAGTATCATTCTGCTTTATGCAACAGGTTTGTAAATAAATGTTTTGATTGCAGCATTATAATTCCTGTCTGAAAGGTGATAATCACTCTTTTGTTTCTGCGAGATGTGAATTACTAAAATTATTGCTAAATAGTACTTCAAAATATTTTGTAACCTTAGATAAGAGCTAGAGGAGAGACAGTGCTTTTAAAATGAAGTTAAACCCTGGAACAATGCTCCTCTGATATCATAGTGTCAACAAACAAGCAGTGAGTTAGATGGGCATCAATTTAACACTTGTAATAGTAATTGTGCATTTTTTGAACGGAGATTAGAATGATTATTCATTTTAAAATTTTACATTTATTTTTCACAATATTTCTTCATAATTAGATTTTTGAAACAGCTGATGCTTTGCTATGATTGTGCATTTCTTGTGGTTTTCTCTTTTTTTCCTGTTTCCTATCTGGGTTGCTGTTCCTATCCTGTTCCTATCAGGTTTTATTTATATATTCTCTCTTTCTTTCATCTTGCTAAATAGTTGGGTCAGCATTCATCTGTTGTCTTGGAACCTACATGATTACAGAAGGGCAGCCAAGTTGTTTTAATTCTTATGGTGTGTTAAATGCATGATTTCAATCCTCCTTCATCAAAAATGATAGCTACTTTCACCAAGAGATGATCTGATGAAATTTTCATTCAATTCTTAAATATGAGTGGGTTTTTATTCATCTTTGTGATTACTTACAAGCAATATTTTATGAAAAAAAGCCTCTGCTTATTTTATTAGTAGGCTGAGTTTGTACAAAATGTTTTGATGCCAATGGATCCTTATTCTTCTGGAGGGTGAAACTCAGCACGTAATAGCTTTCTTCTTCCAAAGTGTTGAGTTTGTATGTAGATCTAATGCACTGAAATATCTTTTAAATTAGTCAGCAGTTGAGCACAATCTTATAATTAAGGCAATATTATGTCTGATTTAATTTTTTTAAAAAAAATTTAGAAATGTAGCTCTTAAAGTCAGGGTGTGTCATATGCAGTAAACTAACATTAACAAGTATAGTTTAATAGATGTCCACTTCCTGCTTGAAAGTAAATAGTTTAAATGAGGCATATCTTAGCTACATGACTTCCCATAAGGTGCCAGACTGTCTCATGCTCTCTGAGCTTGAGAACAGCAGGTATCATGATGTTGGGGCAAATCTACAGCCGTGATTTCTGTCCCCTGCAGTGTAGCTTGCGTTTCAAATGAATGTATAACCCACATAATGTGTAATATCCTTTTTTTTTGGTTGAAGATCTCATTCATTTATGGCTACTACTTAGGATTTTTTTTAACATGCCTGACATTRTTTTTGACTGTTTGAGTACCAACAAGTTGATGTCAAGTTTTTCAATTCAATGTATTTACGTAATGTGAATCAAATTTCCTTGCAGGTCATGTTTGAAAGAGTGGTTATAATTAAGCTTGTGATGAATAAATCTGTTTATACTAGAGGAGTGTGGGTGAGACATGGCAGAAAATTTGAATGCTTTAGAATGGCTTTCTGAAGATGCAGGCTACAAAACCCCCTGGGAATGCATTAGATGATTTTTAGTTGCAATCCTATAGAATGCATCATGTGGGAAAATGCCCATTCATGCTCAAGGTGATAGCTATATAATGTAAAAAGAACACAGAGTCCTATAGCTTGGCAAGTATTGGAGAGTTTCACGTACAAAACATACTGTCTAGACTTTTTTAAATGAAACAAAAAAAGTAACCCGTGTTCTAGGGAAGGCCTGGCCCAGCATGCAGGTCAGCGGTGATGTGGTGCCCCTGAGGACATTTGGTGTGCTGAGAGCCAGAAACCATGCCTGAGGTTTGACTTGCCTGACAGCTGTGCACAAAGGGTTCTGTTTGACCTCGGGCGGTTGTGAAAATCAGCTGCTGCCTGGCAAGAAGTGTGCCCAATTTCTGGCTGTTAAGTAGGTATGTATTAGCTAACTAGGGTAACTGCATAGCTGCAGAGGAGCTGAAACATCTGTATGCTGACTCTTGGCTGAAGTTCTTCTGTAGATAATTCAAGTAAAATGTGTAATGATATTGTTGCAAACAGGTATATGACTCTTCTAAAGAAGTGACATTGTGGAATGGTAGGATGCAGAAGCTCTATAATTAAAAGCTGGACTAGAATTACATCACTTTTTAACGTTCTTTTAGGTAATCCTATGTGAAGGCAATTTCAAAGAGCATTTTGTGTCTCTTAGTGCTTAGAAGACAATCTAATTGTTTAAATTAAGTGTATTGTCAATTTTAGACAGTGTAATATTTTTAAGTAATATATTAGCTTTTAAATATTTGTAGATATGCATATACACACCCACACGAAGAAAGATTGTGTTCTCTTGATACTTAGTTTTGTGTGTCAGTTTAATCTGTGTAGTCCAATGAATGTATTYTAAAGTTTAGGCAGAGGAGTGGTGGGAAACGTGCAACCTTTAAGACTTTCAGGGTAGTATAGCCATTCCAGGGCAGGGGAACTGGGTTGGCTGAAGCTACAGCCTACTGAGGGCTCTGCACAAAGCTCAGAGCTGAACTCTTAAGATTCTACTTTAGTAAAGTTGAAAAAATGAACTCAAGATAAGGGGAACTGAGGCAGTGCATGTTTTATGAAGCTCCTTTACACCTTTTTTCTTCCCTGAAGAGCAAATAAATTATGCTTTAATGCTGATATATAAAAATAAATGCCTGTAGTTTCATAGTTATTTAAATAAACCAGTGAGATATAATGTTTAATGCTTGCTGGTATTTGCCTTACTTCTGTCAGTATGCAAGCAATGGGCAAGTGGGAATGGGCAAATAGGTGTCTTACACCCAGAACGAAGGTGTACTTGCATATGATGGATTCATATTTGATCATGTATAACCATGTAATTGGATGTGCACCTGAGACTTGACTAAAACTCTGGCATTCTTAGTCAAAGATGTGCGTTATAGGGATATATATGCTCATGGAATAGTGTGATGGATGTCACACACAGCCAACTGTGTAATGTGGGAAGGAGTTGTCACTCTCAGGAGAAGTAATGACAGGAGCAGGATGTGGCCTACTTAGTCTGCCCCATGCTTGCTTGTGGTTCCTTGAATCGAGGAGTATTGTATGGGCATCTGTTCAGATACATCAAGTCTTTAGGCTGGCTGCCCTTCTTCTGAAGGGTCTTCTGGTATTATATACTGAATTTTTGGTAGAAGTGGGTTGAATGTGTCTTTCATTGGGAGAATTGGAAGAAAAGAAATAAAGGAATACCTGCAGATAGAGCAGATGACTGTAGTGGTGTGGATTTTCAGCCTAATTTTAGAATATGTGAATTCTGAATGGCAAATGGCATGAAATTACGTTTCTACTGATTTTTTGCACTAGATATATTTCATTTAATATGTGTAGACTTGACCTTTCAAGGAAGTGATTGCATGAAATATGCCCTGCATGTRATGGATAAGAGGCTAGAACTACTGGTTTTATGTGCAATAACAAATATGTGGAATAGGTTAGTGGACTAGAAGATGGTTTGAATTTTGCATAGTCTACTATTTATAGTATGTGCTAGAAATAAGTTTTAAGATTTCATATGCAACTTAATTAGCCTTCAAATGCATATACATTATGATATGATATTCAGGTGCCCTGTAGCATACTTTTTTTTCCCTGGGTATCTTCCTTATTTGGCATACAGCATGAACTGCTTATTTTACAAGCAACTACACACACACACACGGGGGGGGGAGGGGGGAAGAGAGAGAAAAAAAGAGAGAGACAGATGATGATGATGATGATGATGATGTTTTTCAAACTTTGGAGTGATCGGTTTATGCTTTACCTCCAGCCTGAATGAACTACCTAGGCCTATTGGTCGTCATTGTAATGGGAGAGTGATTGGTGGGACATCAGTGAAAAGCCTTCTCTGAGGATGCATTGCTGTCTCCTTTTACAGACACAGATTGCTACAAGACTTCTCACGGCTCATAGAATAATATGTGCAAAACTCAGCTTTGACTCTTTTGTGTCTGCAGSTGCTCAGAAGGACTACAAGTCAAATGACATTATCTTCTGTGTGCTCAACCTGAAACAAAGAACATACAAAAGTCACCTGTCTGGGAATAAACCATTAGTATTATACAGAAAAACTGCAGTAGTTGAGGTGTTAGTATCCCATTAACCAATGCTCAGTGGGCTTGTTTTTAAAGGATCGCCTGCTACAGGCTCAAGATTAGTCTGTCCCAAAAAGCAGGAAATCAAGCATAGGTAGCAGGAGGCCTGCATAGGATGAATGAGAAATGCCTGAATAAACTCAGATATAAAAAAGAAGCATACAAGAGATGGTAGCAGGGACACATGACCTAGGAGAAATATAGAGGCACTGTCTGAGCATGCAGGGATTGGATTAGGAAAGCCAAAATGCATCTGAAGTTGAGTATGCCAAGGTACTTGAAGGGCAACAGAAAGGGCTTCCAGATATATCAGCAGCAAAGGAAAGGCTGGGGAAAATATGGATCCACTGCTGAATGGGCAGAGGACCTGATAACAAAGGACATGGGAAAACAATGAAGTACTCAGTGCCTTCTTCTAAATGRTAATGTGTTCCTTCACGGATTCCAGGCCTCTGAGACCAGTGGGAAAGGCTGGAGCAAGGAAGATGTACCCTCAGTAAAGGAGGATCGGGTCAGGGAACATTAACAAGCTTAACATGCACAAGTCTCTGGGACCTGTTGGGGTACACCCACAGGTGCTGAGGGAGCTGGCCAATGTCATGGTAATGCCACTCTCAATTATCTTTGAAAGGTCATGGCAATTGGGGAAGGTTCATGAAGACTGGAGATAGTCTTCTATGATGAGATGACTGGCTTGGTGGATGAAAGGAGAGCAGTGAATATGGTTTACCTTGACTTTAGTAAGGCTTTTGATATTGTCTCTCATAACATTCTTATAGAAAAACTGATGGAAGTATGGGTTAGATGAGTGGACTGGTGAGGTGGACTGAAGAATGGCTAAAATGTTGGCTTTAACTGGTTATGATCAGCAACACAAAGTCCARGTGGAAGCAGTCATGAGTAGGGTACCCCAGGGGTTGATACTTGGTCTAATCCTGTTTAACATCTTCCTTAAAGGCCTGGATGAAGAGACAGAGTGCTCCCTCATTAAGTTTGCAGATGATATGAAATCAGGAGGAGTGGTTAATATGTCAGATGATTTGCCATGCAAATCATCTCTGCTGCCGTATAGAGGGACCTTGGCAGGCTGGAGAAAAGGGAAGAAAAGCATTTCATGAAGTTCAACAAAGTCCTGCACCAGGGAAGGAATAACCCCATGCACCATTACATGCCAGGGGCCAACCTGCTGGAGAGAGGCTTTGCAGAGAAAGCCCTGGAGGTCCTGGTGGACAATGAAATGCCCRTGAGCCAGTAATGCCCCCTTGCGGCAAAGAAGACCATTAATATCCTATGCCATTGGTATCGTGGGCTCCATGAGGAAGAGCATTGCCAGCCGGTCCTTCCCCTCTCCTTGCGAGACATATCTGGCATGCTGGGCCCATTTCTGGGCTTCCTGGCATAAGAGAGACTGAAGCGAGATGCAGATTAGAGTGCGGTCGTTAATGAACTTTAATCAGGCGTGGGCTCTCCTGGAGGATCACTAAGCAATTGGCACTGATCATAAAAAGCAAATCTGATTAGAGTGCAGTAAGGGAACCAGAGAGTGTTTTACAACTAAAAAGCTCATCAGGAAGAAAAGTAGAAAGAATGTAATTGCTCTAACTGTAGGTAATTTCATTCATTTTCTGTGTTTATTTAGTTTTAATTGTAAACAAGCATTTTTTTTTGCATATTTTTCAGATTCATGGGCAATTTGTGAATATAAACAGAATTTTTGAGTCATTTAGTTTGAGATATCTATATGACACACATGCTTTTTATTCTATTTCTTTGTTCAAATATCTTATTAATGAACTGTTTTTCTACCACTGGGATTAATGGTTACATTTTCACAAAGCTTTTGTAGGAAACAGCCTGCGCATTTATACATTAGCAAACTCTTGATTGTTACACTATTGTGTGCATGTGTTTAACTATGTATTAAAAGAAAAAAAAAACTCAAAATGAAAGAATGTTTTGTTTATATATTAGGCAGATATAATACAGGAAAACAGATTTAAAAATATGGAACAGATTGTATGAAGGCTATAAACAAGCATCCTTTAAAATATTTGACTTTTCTTTAGATTCAGTAATGAGCTAATGTTACATTTTTTCATGCAAACCTTAAGAACTGATCTATTAAATGCTCTGTGCACAATATACAGATTCTGAGTTTATGATGCTTATTTGGGAGGTAATGACATTTCTGTTGTGTTGCCCAGAATTACTGATATTACTGGTATGTTCTTGACCTTTTTGCTTTTTTCTTATGTTAGTGTTCACATATTTCTAATTTCATATTTCATATTTAGTGTCTTCCATATTAAATACTTATTTATCTCAGTACATTTTTGGAGGCTTGCAAATTGTTAACAGATCATTCAGCAGGGAGAGAAGGAAGAGACTTTTTTTTGTAAGCTCATATTCTGGATCAAAGTGCATCAACATACCTATATTTCATTTCATAATTGCCATGAAGTAACACAAGCTGTTAAGGTGTACTCATGAATTCAGCAGATTTTACAGTTATTATTCACTACCATAGCTTTACAAAATATCTTGACTGCATACTTTTTATCCACATAGCCTAATCACAAATATGAGTAAAAAGGCAAAGGTTTTTTTTGGTTTGTTCTTATGTCAACTTTACTTGTTATTGTGAGAAACGCAAATACATTCATTTAATACTCACAATAGGCATGACTTGAGTTTTTCCTTTCTTGTCGTGAAGATTTTTGAATCTTGTATATGTATCTGTTCATATTAAAAATCTGTATATATTTATATTAAAAATCCTGCTGTATTTTTACAGGGTATGAGAAGCCAGATGATGTTTCAGAGAAAACTTCTTTAGCTGATCAAGAGGAATTGAGAACTATATTCATCAATCAGCCTCAGTTAACCAAATTCTGCAATAATCATGTCAGGTATTAACTCCAATGTTACTACATACTTACTTGCAGAACGACTAGGTCAGCAGAGCTGTTTCTTTTACAGACTTTATCTTCAGAATTTTTAAGAACAGAGTGAGAAAGGTCTGGGTAAGAAATTAGAGGGCATACTTTAGTCAGAAAAGCATTGTCTTCACGGCTACACCGTCAGCATATCCCTAGATCCCTTAGAGTACAGATTTTTTTTTCCTCAACTATCAGTTCAGTTGAAGTTCAGTTCATCTTTGAATGTATTTCTGGAAGCACAGAGTGCTTTACTTGAGCATGGCATTGTTTATGCTTTAGAAACTCTGCACCTTTTTAAGTTAACCAGCTGCAGGGCTGCTGTTATTGCTGACGGGGCTATTCTTGAATTTCCAGGGTGGGCTTTAGGCCATTGCTGAGTATTATATATTTTTTTTTCTATTGAGTTTAGATCTGATGATGTCCTTCAGTTAAGCTATTAAAATTAAAAATAAGTGAATAGCAAAGATATCCCTGTTCTAGCTAGGTGAGTTTTATGAAGGTATCTTTAACATATGCAGACATTTTATAGACAGTAAGAATAAAGCCATTTTTCTATAAACTGGATATACTTTATAATACTTTTTGCTTGTATATACAACTGTTATCTTTACTGCCTTTTTCTTTGTTTCCTGACAATACTAAGCTTTTTGCACCATATGTTAATTCCTTCTTTGAATTGCCCATTTTATGCTACATTAAAGGAAATGTTATTAACATTAAAAAAAAAAAAAAAAGAAAGATTAACCTATTCTTATTAGTCTTCTTGTCAGTTTTGGCCATTAGTATTGTTTTAGGATGATAAACGTTAGCAGTCTGTTCTTAAACAAATGTAATGCTGACATAGAGCCAGGAGTCTTGTTTTGTGTGTATGATTTAGCTAAGATTATTGCAGTAAGGATAAACTGCTTTCTGTTCTCCAGCCTAGGAAAGCTACGCTTAATGTTTTATCTGTTAGAAGAAAAGCAAACTTTCATTTCTGTGAGGAGTACAGTTTTTCATATCCAAATAATGTTCTATAATTATTGCTTAAATGCTCCATTTAAATTCAGTTGGTCCTGTTGTTAGGGTTTTTAATCTTGAGGATGCATTGAATCAGGCAAATTCATACCCACTTTTTTGTGGTCCAAAGTAACATTTGTAAAAATCTTTTAAATTACTATTTTAGGCAAAATGAATCTGGCAGCTAGATTAAGATTCAGAGAAGGCTCTGGTTTATTTGAAAGCTTGGATAACTGAGAGGGAAGGAATATATTTGAAGAATGTAATAAGGGTTCATGTTTTTATCTTTCTGTCAGCACTGCGAAGTACAACATAATCACATTCCTGCCAAGATTCCTTTATTCCCAGTTCAGAAGAGCTGCTAATGCATTTTTTCTTTTTATTGCGTTACTTCAGGTAAGGCCAACAGTAAAATGCTAGTGTTTGAGACCTGTTGAGGACATTTATGCAGCAGACAGTGATATTGTCTTTCAGCAAAGATATTGAAGCTATTTCTTTCTGAGCTAGTTAGCCTTGCAGGCTACTATATTGTGTAACATACCTTTAATAAATACTTTTTAAAAAAAAAAAAAAATCTTTGGGGATACCTGTTTTACCAAAAAAATCTGTGTATGAATTCTGTTAAGAATAACTGAAATGTCACTTGAAAAAAAGATTTATTACAGGAAAATCCCATTTAAAATATCTGTTATTCATAGAAAAAATGTTACGTATAATTGCTATTTCTTATAATGGAGGGTACTGCCTGAAAATATGAACTTTCTGCACTTTAAGCCTGTTCTATTCACAGAAATAGTGTGTTTTGAGGGATTAGAGAGTTGATACTGAGGAGAAGTGATTATTTGTAGACTATAGTGGATAAAAATTTAACTTCAGCTGTTTTTTTTATTTTTTGGTTTTTTCTATTTTGTTTTGTTTTTCTAGAAACAAGTGGCTGAAATACAATAGGCATTTCACATTTGGGTGCTAGTTAGATGCACTGGTTGGGGAAAAAAAAGCATACTGTCCTTCTTGTATCATCACTATCATCACTGTGGCTTCATTCAGTATTAGTTTGTGAAGGTCTTCTGTGAAATAACTGTCCCTGACACAGCTTATTGAGACTTGAGAAAAAAGTACATAATGTTTTTCAGATATACTAGAATATTTTAATTTTGCATTAATTGGTTGATAAGGCAGATTGTGGGTTTTTTTGTATAGTGCTTTCACTTTCCAAATGTTATAGCTAATGAAAAAAATTGAACAGTGGGGAGGGACCATGATAATTACCCTTGACTAGTTCTGTATTCTAATAATATTTGATAGCAATTATGCAAAAATGTGCTTTTAATGCATACTTTATAGTGTGTTGATTTTTGAGATCATTGTGTTAGGAATTTATGTAAGGGGAAAAAAATAGCTAAAATAAAAGCACTGCCATTTGTACCTTTTCTCCTTCCTCAGTTCAGATGTTTCAGCAAGTGAATGTTGATTCCTCTGTAGACATTCAAGTTTCTTTGCTTGAAAAGGATGAGTGTGTGGAAAAGTTTCTTAGGATGCATCTGCACAGAGTGCTTACACTGTTTTCTTGGAATTTTTTTTTTTAAAAGAAAAATCTTAAGTTTGGAGTTTCATTAGCTTTGTCTGCTTGGAAACCTGTGGTTCCTAAAGAAGCAGCTTCTTGAACCTCTCTGGCATGTCAAGGTTAATCTAATGGTGTAGCAATATTTCTTTTGTTGCTTTCCTTACCCTGGTGTCACTTTGCAAGTCACACCAGAAGATGCAGAATGTGAAGTTTCAGAAGCTGTCTGAGACTTGGCATGATTGAGAGAGAACGTAGCAGGTGGGTGTTTGCAGTGTTGCAGGAAGAAGGCTGTGACGAAGGAATTGTGGAGTTACACACCATCTCCTATCAGGTTATCAGCGCAAGACCAGAGTGCTAGGAGAGATAATGGAACTGCTGATGGGGTGATGCACCTTTGCTTTTGCATTTTGCCTGGAAAACAGTGTGTAATTGGAATGGGGGCACTTGGGAATACATGGAGAAGGGAAAGTAAGGTTAGAAGAGTTGGACAAGTACCTTGTCTCTTTGCCACATAGCTAACAAACAGGTATTTGCCACACATCAACTTATTTTTGTCTGGTTTCCACTTAAATTGCTTGAGAAGTGTGGTCTTTTGCTGCCACTGCGCTGTGCATTCAAAAGAAAATGTCTACAGTTATAATTAATGTTGGTTRTTTTCTCAAAACTTTTGATGATAAATTGAGGATATGTTCTAAACACATTGAGGCACCATTTATTAATATACTCTACTCTTCAAAGATTTCCTTGTAGTCATATTGGCTGCATTACCTTCTATAAATCTGTCTACAAGTCTGAAAATAATTCTCGCTAATTATCATTGCCATTGAAAACTGTAGATAATGTTCAGATAATTGTGGATTATGAGGCATCAATGTATATCATACAAGTAGTCATCTCCTTCCTGCATTTAYTTTACATATACACACATTTGCTTACATCATTTGTACCTGTACTTACTTATCAAAAACTTATTTCTTATAATAATCTGGCAGAAAGTGGTTATTTGAGATTTGTCAAATAGCAACTTGTAAAAAAAAAAAAAAGTTATAAACTAAAACTATGAGAAACTAAAAATGCCTTTGACTTGTATCTACTCTGATACAAATCTGTAAACTGAAAAAAGCCTATATTTTATAAATACATATTTGATTTGAAACACTGAAATAGATACTAAGATCTCTGAAAATAACTCCACTGAGTACAATTTAAAATGTAATTTTCTGTTAATTGTAGCAGCTTCTTTTGATTCTAGCACAATGACCCTCACTTGGAAATAATCAACATCCTGTGCAAGTTCTACTTCTTGTAATAAAAATATATTATTAGCTAGGAATACAAACAAAGCTTTTCTCTCTCTTTTTCTTTTTAATAGCAAATTCCAGATGTATCACCAACAGGTCGTTACACAACATTGGTTCCTCTCTTATTTATTTTAGCTGTAGCTGCAGTCAAGGAGATAATAGAGGATATTGTAAGTATTTAATAGAAATATTCTGTAAGTAACTTTCAAATTTTGATAGATGATATTGCAGAAATTTTGTAAAATAAATGTATGTGAAGCCATTCTTGGCTTCTGGATGTTGCTGAAAGCTTTTAAAGCTACTTCTGAGGATGCAAAACTTTAGAATATGGTGTTATGCTTTGAAAGTGCTTACTATGTCTAGAAGTGATAACATCATGGTAAAACAATGATTAATGTTTATTATATAGGGTAATTGTTTGACTGCAATGAGTTACTTAAACAATTCTCATTGATGATGTACAAGCATTCTGCAAGTGAAGTGTGATTTGTAAACAACACTAGTAAGTTCTACTGACTCCAAAGAGCCCAGAGAAGTGCAGAGTGTTGCCAGTTTTCTTGAACAAGGACTCTAATAAAAGAAGATTGAAATTTAGTGACTTCATCTCAGAATGATGAAGGTTACTTAAAACTAAGTAACCTTTAAAAAAATTATCTGATTAGTCAAGTTGTTTTTTCTTCCTACCTGAGCAGAGTTCTTTATTCCTACTGGTAATACTTGTGAGCTGGATTTAACTTCAACCTCTGAATGCTATATTCAGTTTTAAAATTTTATAGAATTTTTTTTATTTCTAGTTTTTTAGTTTTCCTATGCCATGATCATGCCAAACCAGTGTGTAAATAAGTCTCATATTTTACCCACTATACATTAGCCATTGGTGGAGCAAGTAGTAGTTTTCCCTAGCAATGAAGGGAGCTTTATTTTGTCAATGAGAGTCTCCTCAGCATCTAAGCTGCAATCACTGCTAGTATTTACCCTAAATCAGCAGCAGAGTGAGCCTCTGTTCAGTTTGAGGCATCCTAGTAGACTTTCCTTCCTTCATGGAGAAGAGCCAAACTTAGCAATGCTACACCATGGGATAAACCTGCTCAGGAAAAAAAAGAATTTCTTACTCCTAGATATTTTGTTTAAACTAGTATTTTCTTGACCTTTTTGTAGCCAAAATGACTTGATTATGCCTTGAAAATGCTGCTGTTTTAGCTACATCAGAAGATTTTTATCAGAAGTTTTTTTAACAGCTACATGAAAACTGAGAGACACCATTGCCCTTTTGGTTGTGGACTGGGGTTTTTCAATTTTTTCTTTTGCCCTAGAGTCTGTAGGGCATTTGCGTGGAAGATAAGTCATATGTTCATTCAATAATCATTGCCTGGTTTGTAATCTAAACCCAGTGCTTGTTTGAAGAATGATTCCGTGATCTTTGTTTCTTTAGAATCATATTCCAGTTGTAGTAGAGGGCAAGGTTATGATTCATAAATAATAATATGGTACATAAATACAGCACTTTTTGTATCTAAAGGAACTGGTCTGTATAGCAATTGCCCACATAGGAGGATATTTTAGTATTACACTGTTAACTTCGAATGGAAGTGTTTTTTTCCTGATAGTCGTGACTATGTGAGTAATCTGTAGTTCTGTTAAAATGTTTTTAAGTCAGTTTATTGAATTCATGAATAAATACAGTGTTTATCTTAAATGTGRAAGGTTTTTTTGTGTTAACTGATGTCATTAACCACTATGCATTTTTAATTCAGAAAAGACATAAAGCTGATAATGCAGTGAACAAGAAACAAACTCAAGGTAAGAATTTTTTAAAAGCCTCTTAACTGCAATTTGAAGAGAGTTGATTTTGGTTAGGTTCTTTTTTTGCAAATGGTAGTAACATAACTACGATGCTGAGTACGCAAGTAACTGAGCTGGAAACTGGCTGTGCAAATTACTTCAACATTTGGGACTTAAACATATAAAATGACAATTTGAAATCATTTTGCAATCACAACATGAAATACAATCTAAAAAAAAAATCTATAAGGCACCTAAGAAACTTTAGATTTAACTCACTTTACCCAAGTGATACAGTAGCTGTTAATTGAGCTAATCACAACTCTGGATTGAGTGGGACCAAGTTATGACGAAAAGTCTTTGAATTTGTAAGTTCTCAAAGCATAATTTTATTCGACCAGCAAATTTGAAATAATTCATTTCTGGAACACTTTGGAATTGGAAGGAAAACCCATAAAATTGAACTCTTTTCAATGATGCTGCAAAATTGTTGCTAAAGATGAATGAAAATGCTTGTGTGTTTGTGAGTAGTGAAGATGATACTAGTTAATATGTCCTATAATGATAAAGACACTTGTCAAGCAGAAAGTTCAAGTTAAATTCCCACTTTGCTGCTTTTGAACTTCTCATTTTGGCTGTTCTGAGGTAAGCCTTTCTTGATAGGGCTGGTCCTGTTATTTTAATAGGGAAGGACCGGATTTCCTGTGATTTTGCTGTTGACTTATTTTATGCTTTTCACAGAAGAGAATTAATACAGCTAGGTGTAGAATCTTGTTTGTTTAAAGGAAAGCAAAACATATACTTAAGCTTTTTAGGGAGGATTGCACTCATTAACTAAAGATGTTACATAATCAGAATTGCCTAGCACTTTTAGCCACTAGAAATTTTTATTATTTCAAACTCTAAATTTTAAAGCCTACATAAATTTTATAGTTAACTTAAGATATATGCACAATTTATGTAAAACAACATGAACTTCAGCAACAAATGAGCTAGTGCTTAATAACAGATGTGGAAGAAGTAGAGTGGAGGCAAAAACACCCAATTTTGATGAATAAGTTGACTAAAAGCATGGGAAATTTTCTAGTTTCTAATTGGTTAGACCATAAAGCATCTGAGCATTCTTTCTAGGTTGGACATTTTTAGCCGATGTTTTAGGTAGAGTTAGGAGAATTGTTTAGAAATATTATAGAGAGAACAGAACTAGAGAAACAGATCATCTCATATCTGTACACAAAAACAAATAAAAGCTTAACATAGATGTCAAATTCTTTCACCTAGCTTTTGAGGTAGTGAACAGTTTTAATTATCATTGAATCTTTAAGTACCTTCTCAAACTCATCCAGGGTATAAGAAGTTTTAAATGAGTAGACACCTGTTGTTTTACTGTCTTTCCAGCCTCCTCTGTTTGGTTACCTCTCATGAGGCTCTTTGGTGACTATTCCTGAAATTCTGGATACATAAAAAGCATCTTTCAGTTGAAATTGTAATGAGGACACACAAAATATTGCTAGCAATGAAGAGTTTTTTTTGTTTTGTTTTCTATTTTGTTTTTTTTTTTTTTTGCTAATGGTGGTTTATATAACCACAATGCTGACCTTAGTGTACTGTTGTCAAAGCAGTAATTTAGAGTTAATCAGTACTCTATCTTTTTTTTATACCTGTTCAGCAGTTCTGTAGCTCTGAAAAGTAGCTTATATTTAGTGTATAATATATCCAGCCCCACTTGGTTATCTTTTAAATGACCATCATTTAATTCAAGATATAATTGATTAACTTTCTAAATTTCTGTTACTATAAATACCTTTTGCAGAAGATTTTGATTTACTAAGTTGCATTAGGGATGATTTTGTTACTCCAGACTGAATAGCTAGACACCAAGATACACATACACACTCTGGCACAGTGAAGCATGTATTCCTACAATGTGGTGAAGAAAACTTCTGTCAGGGAGATGGAACATGCCTATCCACAGCCTTGCTTTTGAAATCTAATTGTTAGAGATACTAGCTGAAAAAATGGGGGAATATGGATTTGAAAGCCAGGCTTCTAAGGCTATGACTTTTGTGGGGCAAGTTCTCTAACAGTTGTGTAAGAAGTGAATTGCAACACCACTTTTTTAAGAAAACAGATTTGATTGAATGCTAGTGTATGTTAATTGTGCCAACAAGCTTATTGGATCAAGCTGAGGGTGGAGTACTGCTGAGATTCCAGGTCTTGATACAGTCTCATGAGTGATTCATCTGTCTGTGAGCTTATTTTAACTAGCTGTGCTAGACAAACCCAGCAAAAAAACCCAACAGTTTGCTAAACTGGCTTATCAAAGAGTCTACCGAGCACCGGCGCCAGCACACATTAAGCAGTGAGAACATGCACCTTTGTGTGGGGTGAGGGCAGAACAGGAGCTCCCCTTGGCAGTGGCAATGCAAAGCTGCACTTCTGGTTGCACTTTTTGAGAAGCTCCTGGACACCTCTGGCGGCTTATTTACATTTTGGACCCACAAAACTCCACTGTAATAGTTACACTATTAATGGAATGAAGGGAATGGAAGCAAGTAGTTGSTGGCACAGTTAGCAAGTATCTTGAGTTACTTGGGACAATATTGCTACTGGTCCTCATACTGTGGATCCATAATTTTCCCAKTGAAAGGGAATGGTTTGTCAAAAAAGATTTAGTGTGTTGATAGACTGATAGGTGAGATAGCCKTGAAAATATCTTGTTTACTATCTGAAAGGGAGGCTGTTCCATTTACTGTTCCTAAGCATATCAGCACTAATAGTTTGGGGAGAAAGGGCTGAGAATACTTTTTCTAAATTCCTAAACTATTCCTAAAGAATTATTAACCAAGTTAATTACTGGTTTGAAGAAATTCTTGGAGTATGAAATAAGTGGGGCCAATATAGGCAGAATCACAAGGAAGATTTGGATACAAGGGCAATGTATTCTCAGATTTTGATCCACTTTTGTGAAATAAAACATGCTTTCATAATAATTGGATTCTGATTAGGTATTTGGATAAGCATTCTGACCCTCTGATCCCCCGACAACTAGGAGCCATAGTGAAAGAGAGCAATCTCCTGAAGCTATCTGAATGTTGATACATGTCAATGCACTTTCATTTTATTTTTTACAACAATCTTCAATACCTTTTTAAGTGATGTTAATAAAGATTTCACCTTTATCATTCTTTGAGAACATAATCCTGGCAGTTAACTGGCAAACAGGACTTTGTCTTTTTGTRTTGTAGTAGCAATACTTAAAATTATGGTAGTGGGGTGTAATTGGAATATTCATTACAATGTCAGGGAAATACTATACCAAGTCTTATGCTGAATGGCACAGATTGATTTGGGGGACTGATACTATATTTATGGAGATGATGTCTGCAGATGATTGAATTTATCCTGGAGTTCCATGACATACCAGTAACAGTAAGAACACCTGTATCCTAAGCCTACTGATGACTTCATATGAACCTTTTTTTAGGAAATGATCCTCTTGTATTTAAACTGAACAAATGTATATTCTTGGGTTTTTTTTTTTTTT
>NW_028186978.1:4599429-4629607 GCF_003343005.1 Rhea americana
TTTTACTTTGGAACTTTGTTCCAATTTCTGAATTTTTTTAGAAGACGTTTCTCCTGACGTGGTACAATGCATATCAGATTTAATTGATAGTAATATCTTGTAAAATATCATGACTCACTTTGTAATAAGTTTCTGTGGTACAAGAACTGTCATACAAAATGCATATTATATTATTGAAGTGCTTTACCAGAATTTATTGAAATGTGGCATGCTGTGAATGTACTGTGTCAGTATGGCTTTTGTTAAATACTTTAACATAGACCTATATATTATTTATTTGTGCAACTGGAGAATTTTCCTTTCTTTTGTTTTTTTCAGTACTGCGAAATGGTGCATGGGAGATTGTTCACTGGGAAAAGGTGTGTGTTTGTTTTCTGAGAATGTTTAGAGCATAATACAATTTTCATATTTACTGTTTCTCCAAATAATTGTTATTAATAAGAATGAACTGGTATAATGGAAAATGCATAATTTGTTGTATTTTATTTTTYGTGTTTATAAATACTTGTCTTTTAAAATGTACTTTTAATAAAGTCAGTTCTGGTGGCACGAGGGAGGCAAAACTGCCATTAAATGGTGGGTTTTAAATTCAGTGAAAAATCACCTGAATAACATGATTGACTTAAAATTATTCACGTATGGCAAGATCTTACAATAACTTAGAATTATTTGTAGTAGTAAGCAAGAAACTTCTTTCTGGGAAGTAGTTATTTTGCATATTTGCAGATTTGTTTGGCTTAAAACATGAGAATTTTAAAGACCATTAGATCAGCTGTCTAGGTATAAATCTTATACAGTCCATCTAGTCCCTTAGTTTTATTGATTTTTCATACCTGAAAGCTTGAATAAAATTTGTCCCACAATGATTTGGAGGCAAGATTCAACGGAATTAGGTTTATAAGTTTGGGAAAACCAAGATGAGGGCTATAGCACGATGCAACAGAACTGTGATCTTAGGGAGATGAGTTTCTTCTTTAACTCAGCTTTGTTCTACCAGTAAAATATTTATTCCAATAACTAGCAAAAGTAAAGAGGTATGTAGGGTAGGTTAAAGGATAGGTTTCTGAAGAACTGCAGTGACCTTTGAGTACTAATGCCTGTAGGTTTCTTTAAAAGTGTTTAAGTTTCTATCAGTCTTTCTAGCAAATCAGCAAGTTAAATATTTACTCTGCTTAAAACAAAGGGATAGTGTATTTTGTTTGAGACCATTAACCAATTCCCAGTTTTCTTTCAGGTAGATGTTGGAGATATAGTTATAATAAAAGGCAAAGAGTATATACCTGCTGACACTGTACTGCTCTCATCAAGGTAGAGATGCCCACTGATGCTTATAGTGTAGAGGCTGGTTTCTCTACCCTGCATTTATTTATTTATTTATTTATTTATTTATTTATTTTGTGATTGCTCCAAGGAAATAAGGTATAAACAAAAATGCTGCTTTTATCAAGTGTATTTTTTTGTTAATTTGGGCACTTATAATTTCAGGCAATGTTTTGTAAATTGTGTCAATTACAATTTTAAAGTTATACTGGCATTCTGTTTACTCCTAAGAAAAACTTAGTATGTTACTTTAGTGTTGAATATAATTAAAAAAGTCTGAATCACTACCTCAACATTGCATTTCAACTGCTATATTTAACCAGGTTGGTCGGCTTTTTGATAGGTGCACAATAAATTGCATCTTAAATCAAAATACGGTATATTGCAGGCAGTASAAATTAATTTTAACAGATATAGTCGCCAGTTTTGAGAGTTGAAGAAGGAAAAAAATATCAATGTGAGATATGAACCATCAAATTAGAAGTGTCTTTATGAACTGAACATTCAATTTATTCTGTATTATGTATGTTGAATAATTTCATATATGAAAGCAAGACAATTTATGTAATCTAATGCTGTGACTTTCTTACATGGAGAATTAGAGGTTGTTTATCATCATTTCCTTGGACAGTTTTATTTAAGAAATCCACACCTTATGTGGAAGATGCACATTTTTCAACATCTATTTGATCAGGTCAATGGACAGTGTAGTCTAAGATTTTTTTTAGTTAAGATTATTTTAAAAAGATCTATTGTATTTCACTTAGATTTTTTATTTTGAAATTATGTACATCTGTTTTGTGATAAAAGTGGAAACACTACTTAAATGCRTATAATTATGGACCTTCTATGGTCCCGTTGACATTAATGAATCCGCTAATACGTACAGTTAATAAGGTTAGGATCTGATGCGTGTCTATGACAGATTCTGGTGAACACCAGTACATAATTTATTCCATTTTCCATTATAACTCAAAATTTAGTGCAGTTATTTCTACAATATTTCTAACAAGTTGTTACCGAGAGCCGGATAATTCTGTAAATTCTCCCGTGGTCTTAGCATTTGTTCAATGCTAACATTTATCATAACTTAAGATGTTTTATCATTATATATCTTTTACTCTCAGTTCTTAGAAGCATTTATAATTGTATTGATGCTTCTCCACCAATGTCTTTGTAGACAATATATCAARGGGCAAGAACATTTGTTCTATCAGCCTGATAATAGTTTGTTTCATGTCAACTGTCATGATYTAACTCTCATGTCTTGTATTAATAAGTGTAGGCTGACCAGTTTGCCTCATCTCAGAACAGTTCCATTGTGCTCATCCTGAAAAAACTCCTGAAGTTAGAGAGTCTAGTCTTTGCCTGGATTTCTTCACTGTTACACCCTTTTTGGTTTGGGAGAACACTTGTATTGCAGTGTTCTCCAGTCACACTCAAAAATAGAAACTGCTTTTAAAGCCTTGTTTCTGCGCCTCCTCCCTTGCTTTCCCTCCCTCAATAATCATCCACTGTCTCTTGGTCTATTGAAGTAAGATTTAGCTGCTACTGGACTTGTCAGGACTGTTATCTTCTTTGCTTCACCTCACTTTTTTTATTTCCTCTTCATCAGAACATGTCCCAGTGATGATTGTCATTCACCTTGAATTCTCCCATCAGACTTCCTTCTAGGATCCAGCTTGCCAAGATGGCTGTTTGATTCCTGATTGCTTCTCTGGGCCCAATTCTGAAATTCTTACAGCTAAATTTTATTCCTCAGCAGTATTACTGGAGGCCTGTTGTAACCTTTCTTCCAGGAGAGAGCCTTCTGCTTCTGCATCACCTCTGTCTACTTACTAACACRTGCTCTCCTTCTCAAAGTCTCATCTTCACATGGCCACACATTCACCAAGAAGACTGTGTCATCAGTTTTGGTTTCTAGGTGTTTATTGCTGGCTAATTACATTTTAGACTTGAACAATAATGAGAATCTGTGGGCCTGATTTTATTTCTAACTGATATAATATGGTTCTTTTTGCCAGCAATAGAAGTTTCTGGGGAATCGGGGATCTTAATTCTTTTAGGAAACTAATCTCTTGCGGTGGAAGGACTCAACCCTCCAAGGCTTAATTCTGTTTTGTTCTTTCCAGTTTAGTGTAAATTGAAATTGAAGATCCAAAATCATTTTCAGCATGTCTATCTCTTAAGAGTTCTTGTCACCTAACTTTCCTGAAAAGTTCATGAAAATCTTTTTTTGTTGTGATCCCCCCCTCCTTTTTTTTTTAATTGTATGCAGTGGCTAGAAATCTTTTCAGTTGAGAATAAACATGGCAATGTTTTATTTTTAGTGTTCAATATGAATATTTTCTGCAACTTAAAATTGGTGCTTTAAAATAAAACAGTTCATGTGAGTAAAAATGAGAATATTTTAGCTCTTTTCTTTCTGACCTGATTAAAATAGATTTTGAAAAAATTGTCTTCAGACATTTTAATTAACAATGTATTGTTTGTATAATAATTTCAAACTCTGTCTTTTTGTCTTTGTCCATTTGTTTTATTTTTTCCCCGTCACTTATTTTTCTGTTCTAATCACTTTTAAACTGGGATGTGTAGGTGGCAGTAGGGGAAGTAGTGAAAGTGACCAATGGGGAGCATCTCCCAGCTGATATCATCAGTCTGTCTTCAAGGTTAGAATAAACTAGTTGCACAGGATATGTGTATGTGGGTCCTCATACACCAAATACAAAAAACATTGGTGCTTTGATAATCTTTGCTTTGCTGCTCATCTTCCTTAAACAAAACCCACACCTTTTATAAAATTAGAAAAGTTCAGTTGATAAATATATAGATCATTACAGTGTAAATCCATGATAGCACTCCAAGAAATGAAAACTTATTTCAGTCCTCCTTTCTTTTTACACTGTCATCCTTGAATTTTATGAGACAAGTTCTCATTAAACCCACAGTAAAGCACTAGAATAACCATATATTTAATTCCTTAAAGCAAATTAACGGGAATATACATATTCATGACAACCTATTATTTTAATAAAGAATGTAGTGTAATGTTGATAGGAGTGGTAGAGGACCCTCTGCACAGACTTGGATGTTGCACAGTCTCTGCTGCATGCAATGGCAAAAGCAGCGCTGTTGTTGTGTATTGTGACGGAATGCATGTTACTTAGACATGTCAGCTTTATGCTATCGTCTGCATCGTTACTGCACTTTGTTTTCCCTAACAAATCAATGGGCCTGCCTTGATCTAAATGCAATTTATTTCTTTTGGAGGTCACTGCTATCTGCTAAAGTAATTATAATTAAGCATGTCTCTCACTTGAAATGTCTTTGCTGCCTTAGTTTTTAGTCTTTCTTAAAAGTACTTCAGAAAAGTACTATTTGTTCTATTAGTTAACTAATAAAAAGCACTAGAATTGGAATAATGTTGTATATAGGTGATTCCATCCAAACAATCTAAACAGAAACTATTTACATTTTTAGAAGAGTTTGCCAAGGGAAAATACTAGCCTGAAAGGAATTTCTGATAATCTATCACATTTTAATGCTTATGCTTTACAAAAATATATTAGAATAACCTACACAGTTTTAGAATATTTGCAGGATAAAGTTAAGCCATTTATTACCAGCCACTATTGCATTAAGATAACCAAAAATCCTTTCAATTTGAATTTTTCATGCTAGAAAAGAAGGAAAATATTAGAAGTTTTAAAACACTGTAGAGAGTAAATACRACAGGTTTTGTCATGACTCTTCTGCGTCTTCATGTGATCAAAACTTGTTTCTACCATAAATATAAATATAAATATTAAGTGCTCAGTCCTCATGTCCAGAAAATGGCAGCTGGGTGGAATAGTTCAGAAATCCTAACCTGTGAGATTTATTCTTGTTTAACATCCACTTACAGACAAGTCATTTGGTCTTCCTGTCTCCATTTTTCTAACTAATATCTCTATAATGTGTTTAGTACAAGAAATGGAAGAGTATTTTCTAAAATACAAAATTGCTGTTACATGTTATACGTCAATAGAAAGTATTGAAAAAAATAAATGGAAAGGATAAGCCRTTTATCAGTAAATATCAAAAGAATAAGCTATTCATGCAGTAGTGTTCTGTATAAACTTAAAAATCTTAATTAATTTGTTAAAAAAAAAAACTTCTTAAAAATAGCATTAAAAACAGTTATTTTGAAACTTATGGTAACCGTAATATAATTGTTGGGCATTTTTTTGCAGTAAAAGCCTCTCCAAGAAAAATTTCATATCTAACTACTGCTGAGAGTAACTTTGTGCCTACATGTAAGCCAMATAGGAAAACTTAGAAAACTTCAACTATATACAAGATTTTTAGCAGTGCTTGATCTAAGAAGACAAGTTTTGGCAAACTGCTTTCTGGAAATGTAAAGTACTGTTAGTAATTTTATAGATTTGATTATGAAGTATTATASTTCTGAAGATTTGATAAGAAAAAACAAACTGAATGCATAAGTATGTATCAGAAGAGTAAAAAAAAAAGTTTGTGTATTTTGGCAGTATAACTTAAAATTAAGGAATTTTTTTTTTTTATAGTGAACCACAAGCAATGTGCTACATCGAAACGTCAAACTTAGATGGTGAAACAAACTTAAAAATTCGACAGGTAAGAATTTCATTTTTGATTATACTGCTGTTTTCAGTCTATCACTACTTATTTAAAATGCATGTATATAGCTTGCTAAGAGAAGTATGGAAACATTTTAGGAAATTAACAGCAATTATAGAAAGCTGTGACATTTTAATAGTTTGAATAAAAAGCTGTGGATTATTGGTATCTTACAAATGTTGTGTATTCAGTGTATATTCAAGCAAAAGGAGCAAATATGGGCTCCTAAGGCATTCCTTGCACTTTGTTTAGYGTTTTTCTTTGATAGAATAAGGGGGGAAAGGTTTGTAGTTTGGGTATTGCCTTTGATTTCAGAGGAGAGAAGCTGAGAGGACTGCCCTGCAGAAAGAATCTGATAATGCCAGGATTGCCCTTGAGGAACAGGCAGAGGAGGTGCAGATGACAGCTTTTAAGCGAGTGTGCTGTCTGTATGCAGGGACACACTGGAGTTAGGTGATTGAGTGTTGGGGATTATGACCCTGCTTCCATCAAGATATTTCAAGATACCAGGGAGACTTTTTCACTGTCTGTAGTGGCTAGCAATGTGACAGTACCATGCAGTAGTTGCATTCAACTCCAGTGAAGATGGAATTTCTTGCTTTAGATGTTAATTTGCTGGTCTTGCATTATCACAGTTACAATACAATGTATATATTTATATATTGGAAAGTGGTTTATAATGTCATGCCAAAACGTTTTGTTTACAGGGTTTGCCACTAACGTCAGATATAAAGGACATTGAAAGCTTGATGAGACTTTCAGGCAGAATTGAATGTGAGAGCCCAAATCGACATCTCTACGACTTTGTTGGAAACATCAGACTGGATGGGCATGGGTATGTAAATCTGAGGGAAAAGATCTCAATAGAATCCAATATATGTTGTTAAACTGCTCAAATTAAAATATGAATACTGAAATCTTCACTCTTTTAAGAGCAGAAAGGTAAAATCTAACATCTTTTGTCTACAACTTGATTTTATCTACTAGATGACCTTCAAAAACCAATAGCTATTATAAATACAAGGGAGTAGTTATCAAATTCTGGTAGTGTTTTTGTATTTTATTGCTAGTAACTCACTTTTTCTGCATCTCATTCTTTGTTAAGCCTCTATTATAGAGGCTGACTATAAAAAGTTTCTGAGGTGTTTATAAGTCTGGAGTGGAAGCAAGTTCACTACTATATACTTCATTCTTTTAATTTGATATAAGAATATTGTGTTAAATTATACTCAAGCTACATCTAAAAGACATTTAATACCTTAATTTCCTGGAAATATATTTCTGTAAAAATAGATAACCAGTGCAATTGTAACATACATACTTTTAAAWTTGCTTCAAGAATTCTTAAAATACTTAATGTTTACCTGACACTGATATTTGGAGTGTTCTGTATGGTCAAACCTAATGTGGTGTATTAGAACTATAAAATTCATTACTACATCCAGAATTACTGAATTCTTCATTTCCAAAGACTGACTTTTTACAAGATTTTTTGAATTTGGTAGGTGTTTATTTCTCCATATAGAATATTACTCATGTTTGTGTTTCTAGACTGATATATATCTATATATATATTACTAATTATAACATACTTTTTTTTTATATTCCATTTTTTTATTTACTGATTTCTTACAGATGCATTCCGGGAGTTTTCAGTCGCAAGAGTGTGGATCTATTATAATTCCACTGTACTTGTCGTTCAGAAGAGAAAAACACTTACCTGTAATTCTTCTCTGAAGGTAATAGTTATAATAGATCCACACATCCATCCTTCTTCCCTGTCTAGGGGGAAAAACATATATATWTTTTTTAATTATTTAATTTTAAAATTTGGTTAAGAAAGAAACATTGAGTGTGCTACTGGCTATTATACCTCACGAATGTGTAGGAGCACGCCACCTTCTGGTCAAGCAATTTACCRTTTGAGAAATTTAGTTATGAAATATTTAGACTATAGTTCTTGTGCAGTAGAATAGTTTCAAAAGTGTGGCTCTARTATAATATTTACCTTCAGTGAAAAAGAATTGCAGGTAAGTAACTTTTTTTGGATCCTGACCTTATTTCCATCCTGAAAAATCAGAGATGAGTTCTCTTTTTGCACATATCAGAGGCAGTACAGATTCGTCTAACTAATATTTATTCAAATATTTAAGACCTTCCTTCTAGCAGTTATGATTCCCACTTTATCCACTGTCATCTTAACATTTTTGCAAGAGCAACAAGAGAACAATGAAAATGTTTCTTCCTATTCTTTTTTTCTTTNCTTTTTTTCTTTTTTTTTTTTTGTTTGCTTTAAATAACTGATTGGAATGTCAGACCACTGTGATTCATAAATGTTGTATCCTGATAGGCTTTTGCTGTCTCCTCCTTTTTCMCTTTATGGGAGAGCAAATGAAAGAAACAAAGGTTCTCGTCAATCTTTTGGGTACAAAGAGAAATTTGAGTTACAGTATGTGTCTAAAGTCAGCTATCTAAATTTAAAGACTATAAGATAACTCCAACATCTCTTATGAATTTTTATTCTTCACTTACCTAGTACAGTTTTAGAAGAACAATACAGGTAAATCCAAAACTGATTTTGAGGTTTAAAGATGATACAGAAATTACAGTTATAAATTTTATGTAATTAATCGAGTTCATAAGGGCTATTAATTTTACTGGGAAAATGGATTCAGTTGAGAGTCCAAAGAAAATTATTTAATTTGAGAATTGTTACAGAGAATCAATTTTATAAAAATACCTGAATTTCATCATAGAAGTTTTTCTAAACTTTTGTATCCATAAATCAAAGGAAAATTAACCCATATCTTTAGTGACTGTATTCAAAATTAAATGGTAAGTAATATTTTACAAACTTAAATTTTTGGGTTCCCCATGTGACTTGCTTTAAACTATCAGCTTATATATAAGCCAACACAAAAAACTTTAAAAGTTAGGTTCCAAGTAAATTTATCATAAACATCCAAATTGCTAGCGATGCTTAAGAAATTAGTTAATAAGCTTTAGCAACTGCTGGTTGCATTTATTCTTTGAAATAGATTATTTTGATGATAAAATATAAAATTACTTCCTTCTAGTACTGTTCCATTGGGATCCGATCAGATTCTTCTACGGGGAGCTCAGTTGAGAAATACTCAGTGGGTTCACGGAATAGTTGTCTATACAGGACATGATACAAAACTCATGCAGGTTTGTGGCTTGGAATTTTTCTGAATTCTGTTTTGTTATAGAAGTTAAATTGTTGAGAACAGATCATCTTTCTTAAGAAGTAAAATCAATAAAAATAAAACAATTTCTGATAATAACTATTAGACTATAATCAGTCACTTAGCCACAGAGTAGTTTTTCCACTAATAAGCATATATGGTGCTATTTTGTAATTTGTGTTTTGAAAACTATTTTTGCTAGCAAGTTGGATCATTATAGTTTGCCTGTTCATCTTTTTTTATTTTTGACTGCTCCTAAAACTGTCCTGTTGTGGAGCTTTCTTTCAAGATGAAGGTAAGCATTCTTGTCAGAAAACAAAGTGAAATTTTACTCATTTGCAAAATAATGAGGGAAAAAAAGATTCTCAGACTATGAAGATATTTTTGCTAGTGTTGTTTGAAATATCCAAATTAAAGAGCATTTTTCAAGAAAAATCAATGTTTTCAGTTTGGTCATGCATGTCTCTTACTCCTTTTCTGATTTGTAAAACCTAGATTGACTGTTTTTAGTATTAATGAGCAATTGTTTTCTATAGCTCTGTTTGGATGTACATACATAAACTTTAAATGTTTACTGGTAGCTGTTGCTTTTATGAGTGTTCTGTGTGATTGTTTAAAGTGCTTGTGATACAAATCTAAAACCTAAATTCATAAGTTTATCTCTCTCTTTTATTTTTTTTTTAAGTGAAATAGTTAAATGATTTATGATGAGCTATTTGTGAAAAAAAAATCAGAAAAGGATGCAGTAATGCACAATTTGAGGGAGGCGGGAAGAGAGAGAGAATGGTATGCATGCCTCTTAATGTTTAATAGCCACTCTTGTTTTCGTCTCTTGCAGAATTCCACAAGCCCACCTCTTAAAATGTCTAATGTGGAACGAATTACAAATATTCAGATTTTGATTTTGTTCTGCATCCTTATTGCYATGTCTTTGATCTGCTCTATTGGTTCAGCTATCTGGAATCGAAGGCATACTGGAAGAGACTGGTATCTTGATCTAAACTGTAAGCTGTAAAATAATTTATTAATATTTTAATGTTCAGTTGCCCTTAAATCCTTACTGTCTGGAAAGGAGGATGTTTAACTTTCAACTTTACATAGTGCTGGTTTTTCATCAATCTTCATTGTATGTTGACTGAAGTGATTAGGTTAGGTATGTTTACGTTTTCTGTTCTTTTAGAAGATTGATTAATCAATCTAATCTCATGTCATAATTTTAGGTAGTATGAATTTAACTTTTTCATAATTTTCATTGGGGGAAAATAGGAAAGTGTAAGGGTGGATAGAGAAAAGTTCCATTCCACAGCTGCCATTTTAAAAAGGTCAAACTTTAAGTCATATTTAAAACTTTGATTCCTACATATAGATGTTCTAAACAGATTATTATCTTAAAATGAAGAAATTAGTCAAAGAAGGTGAAGGCTGGGAAGTTTGCTTTTCAGAAATTGATGCAGCATTTTTAAAAATCAGCAGTATGTGGTGGTATTCTGGATGCACACTATGTATGTGTGTGTGTGTGTGTGTGTGTGTGTATTTAGTACGGTCTTAAATGTTTTATGATATGTTTTGTTTTTTGGCAGATGGCGGAGCAAGCAATTTTGGGTTGAATTTCTTGACTTTCATCATTCTCTTCAATAATCTTATTCCAATCAGTTTGCTGGTTACACTTGAAGTCGTTAAATTTATCCAGGCATATTTCATAAATTGGGTAAATATTATTCTTACTGTAATTTACATAGACTTCTAAAATCAAGCTGCTTACAAGTAAGTGAAATGATTAGCCAATCATCTCTATGAATGATTTCTGTGATTTCATTTATCTGAATGAACATTTCTCAGACTTTTTCCATAAATACCTCCAAGTATGTAGTTTGTTATTGGAATCTGAGAAGACAATACGGTTTTCTTGAGTGTTTCTTTAGCAGCACAGGATTCAATTTGTGAGCAGAACTGCTTTTTCCAGTGCTTTGTCCTTGTCCAGTGCTTTGTCCTTCTCATTCTTAATATTCAGTTATCAGAGCTTAAACCAGAATGGTCATAAAAGAGTGTTTTGCAATCCAGTAGWTTTTCCAGTTTTAGATCTTATTTTTCTTTCTGATCTTAGGCCATGCTTTCTGTACMTTTCATTGATTTCCATCTTCTCCCCTGCTATCCTTTAATGCTTTTGTACGAAGCCAATCTCTACTGATACAATCTTCTACAAAATAGATGAAGATCATTGTGTTGTCCTTCACTTTTTCCTAGTGAATTGATAGAGGCAAAGAAGGATTGACTTTTTTTATGTCATCTAATTACTTTTAGTATCATGCCTTCAATTTGTCATATTTTTCCCAAAAAAACTTAATTATATCATTCTGAGCTCTTTGATCTGACTCCTTGATCAAATACGTGAAATGGATTTGTGTGTGAGAGATGTGATGTCATACAAATATAAATAAATGAATTATGTACAGTAACATAATTCAGGTAACATTTCTTCTGATTTTAAAACTTAAGCATTTTTGAAAGCAATCTACTATTATTGATTTCTTTTTGTTCTTTTTATTGCAGCACAAATATTGTTGACAAATAAGATAATGCAACACAATTCTTCCTTTAGATTCTATAGTCCAAAATAAATAATTGACAAAGATTTTGGTGAGAGAAAGAGAAAGAATATAACCTAAGTTGAATGAGTAGATTTATAACTAGTACTTATGCAAGAAATCCTAACAAAGACTATTTTAACTTTTGTTCATCCAGTTTCACATAACAAAGAGATAGTTGTCTTTAAAAGTCAACTTATCTTAATTGGGATACTGGATATTTACTGTCTTAAACATGATTGCTGTGTGTATGCTTATGATCCTGATGTAGAGAATTTGGCCATCTACAATCTCTAGCACTGCATTGCTAAACCATACTGTATTTTAAATTTTTCCTGTATTTAAAAACTAGACTTTGAGTTTTTTGGAACAAGCAAAAGAAATACTTAGAATGTAACCTATGTTTGTTATTCTGTATTCTTAAATTTGTTTTTATCTGTGTATTTTACCACTTAGGAAAGGCTGGATGTGAATACAGTATAAAAAGATAAGATTGACTTCTCACTAAATATTACAATATAGTGTTTCTATTTATTGGTCTCTATTTTAGATAAATTTGTAAAATAGTCTTTCAATAGTATAAATCACTGGGAGTAATCCAAGTAAAATCTTAAAGCATCATACAGGTTTTTTTGTTTTAAAGAGGAAATTAATTTCTGTTTGGGATTCTTGGCAGYGGTCTGACTGTCTGTGGCTTCCCCCGTTGAAATAAACTTGTATTCATATTCAATTTGTTATTGTTTATTTAGCCTCTCTATTTATAAACAAACATTTTTGTAAGCTATGGAAGACAAACTTTTAAATATATATTTTTTTCTGTAGGATATAGATATGCGCTACGAACCTACAGACACTGCTGCTATGGCTCGTACTTCCAATCTCAATGAAGAACTTGGACAGGTACAAAGAAATTACTGGCTCTTTATTTTATTTGCTCATTTCTTTTTTCTTAATTTTGTGAGAGGTTTTTCTTTAAAACACTTTGCAATACTTATAAGGTAAATATTTGAAGCAAGTATTAAAGGAGAAAAGCTATTCATTGTATTGATGTGTGTGGTAATCCAAGATTCTAAATGGTTTTCTAGTGTAATCCAAGGTAATATAAGTGGGTTTTTGGCTCCATCTTTAAGTATATTTATATATTACATACCAAACAATGTTGAAGACTATTATTAAAGTTGCGAAGTCTATTACTCGGAGGAATTCTGAAGAGTTAAAGCTGTCTGTGGCATGTAAATTTAGTCTCTCTATATATACTATGATTGTGTGTATTGTTGTGTCCATATGGTTTTTTTCACACAGTCTGTTTTGCTCAGTAGAGACAAAGTATATGCTCTAGGGCTGAATCATGGTTGTATAAAATGAAGATGATTTTTTTTTTTTGACCTTTTAAATGTTTTCTCTATTTTTTTGCCACAAAAGATATCACAGATTATGTATTCTAACTCCAATTTTAAAAATAATTTATGCAGTAGTTTCTGGTGGGGAAATGGCTATGATGTTAGGGAAATAGTTCTAGAGTTGGCAAAAATGAAGGTATTTACTTTATTCCTGCAACTTTGTATTTGTTGCTTTTTTTTAATGCTTTGAATTTTAGAAGATATTTCTGTCATGAAAAGAGAGGTTTAGAAATGTTTATAGATACTCTTTTTCCATCTTGCTCTCAGTCAAAAATGAAGTATATTACTGGCAAAGCCATTGGTCTTCATTAGATTTTGCATATYAACAATATGTAGAGTGAGCAATAGTTAAGTGTACTAGCATGCATTGAAGCAAGCCTAATTTTCATGGAGTCATAGCTGATTGCTTTTTTGCAAATAGGTGTCAGGACTCCACATCTGCAACACGTATATTGAATGTATTTATATCCTGTGAACTGTGTGAAGTGTGCAAAACTCATTTTTTTWWAAAAAAGAAATATACTTAGTGTGCTAATAGGCATGAATTGTAATAAATGTGTAAATAATTATTTAAAGTTAATTTATACTTTAACCGTTTGTTTAGGTCAAATACATATTTTCTGACAAAACGGGTACCCTGACATGCAATGTCATGCAATTTAAGAAGTGTACTATAGCAGGAGTTGCATATGGGTAGGTATTTTCATATATACTTATTTCCATATCTGTATGCCTTTCTCTTCCTCTGCTTGTGTGCATGTACACACAAATATATGTAAAGCTACATTTAAAACAAACSTATACTTGGCAGTAGATACAATTTAGAGTCAATTTGTTTGTGACTATGAAATGTTACTTGTAACATTTATCACTTCAGTTACAGAACCCCTTTCTGGAATGAGAAACAAAAATATAGATACCAAAGATTTATTGTCATAAAGCAACTTCAGTATGCCTGCTTCTTCTATAGCTCAGTCTGTTTAATGCTATTATTAAAAAAATGACTTCCCACATACTTGCAGAAAACTTCTGTAGTTGTCCATGCTTCATGTAGCCCCATGCTCTTACCTGAATGCTCTGCCAGATGAGCAAGAATTTGGATTACACTACTATAACATGTAATGGTTTTTATGAGTAGCTTTAAAATGGCCTAACTCCAAATGTAGGTTTTTAACTATTAAAAAATCTCTCCAAATAGTAGCAGACAAAGCATTTTATTACGTACTGTCTACAGTTGCAGTCACATTCTTTGACCACGTTTGTGAAAGCCTCAAAGTTCTCTCTAAGGCTGTTGACCTGCAAGAAACTCGTAAGAGCAATAAATAGAGCAAAAGTGCCTACATTATAAATGCCAGAAGTAAGTGAAATGCTGGGCCTAGTCAAGTTTTTGAATGTTCAGTAGAAGATAACTAGATACCCCTAGATCTTCAAACGTTGGGCAGAGACCAGGCAGACATTATGAAATTTTAAGTACTGAACTTCTAAAGTGTTGTTTGGGCTTTTGTGGTTTTGGGGGGGGGGCTTTTGTGGGATAATTTGGATCCCTTTGAAGATCCTAAAATAATTTTGAGCAGTCTGATACATGTTTTTTGTTTCCTGAAAACTTAAATCTTCAATATATTAATCATAATGTTTTTTTAATTAATAATTTCATTTTTTAAATAGTTTCAACTCTGGTATTTCAAAAAACCCACAAAACCCACACTTTATTTTGGGCTTACCTTCAAGCATAGGAGCTATTCTTTTTACTTCAGTGAAACTGCTCTGAGACATCTATTCTCAAATTCTTTGTACAGCAGTTTTGTAAGCCAACAAGAATACACGAATGGTAGTAGCAAGTAAAATCAACATTTGATATTCAGTTCATTGTATCTGTTTATCTGAAGCTGATTTAGCACAAATTTTAAGACTTCTCCTTTGAAAAACCAGGCTGTTAATGTATTTTAAGAAAAGCAATCTCATTTTTCTTGCTGTGCTTCCCAGCTCGTATTCACCTCTTATTGAGAAGATGTTGGCATTTTCAGTGAGCATAACTCTGTTTAGAAAACAGTTTCCTTATACAGCAAATAATCATTATAGCAGCTCTCATGGCTTCTCTGACAACAAATTGACTCTGTCTGTATTGGTGCAGATGAAAGGAGGTTGGGAACACAGAAAAGAGTGGAAGTAGCTGTTCCATCTTCCATGCCTCTTCTTTTTCAGTGCAGTATAATTTGCGATATATTTGAACCTGTGTCGTCATAGGGCCAGATCTTTCACATGCTACAGTTAGCTGCATTAACATTTTTTGAATTCAGCCGGATAAGCTGATTAACATGGCAAGAAAGGCTACTATTTGTTTAATATGAAACTGTAGCACTGTCCCAGGATTCCACGCAGTCGGAGGAAGGAATTGCTTTGTCTTTTTGAGTGTACGCTTTAAATTAGTAAGATGGCATCTRAAATACTGTTTCCAAAACACTATGTTTGTGGTAGTCTTCATTCTGTTTAGTATGCACTGGATATACTTTCTGCCTATTTTCTGACTGAGTCTTTCTTAGATGTGTTAAGGTGGCAGGTTCGATGTGATGTTAGAAGTGATAGCTGCTGAGGCCGAAGGGATTTTGATGTGTACAGAAACAAAGTCACAACACAATTAGATGTTTCAAGTGAAACAATGTAACATTTCAGCCCAATAAAGTTTTCAGACTTTCAAAGTGGAGTCTCTTTTTCAGTGGGCTCTCCTTTTAGCTGTCTTCAACCTAATTACTAGCTGTCTACCTCATTCCCTTTTTACTATGAAGATATTTTTTTTGACATCTGCTCCTAGCTGTTCTGCCTCAGTTTCTGAGTACCTACTATATTTTCTTGCATTAAAAATTAGTATATTCCAATTTTAGACCAACTTTCACCAATTTCCAGAACAAAGTCACAGTCATAACAGCCTGTTCAACTGTTATGTATTAGGCTTTGACATGGACTTCTGTAAAAGACAGTTTGGTTAATGTATACTGAAATATAAAGCAAGATTTGTAAAGAGGAAAAATGCTAGTATATCAGCTGGCATACATTAGTAAATAGGTAGGCTTTAAATCAAACAAAAATTATCCTTTATGGTTTATAAAGCCATATGAAGTATCATACTTTTTGCAATGCTTTATTGTTACCTAGGTACTGGGAAAATAATCATTAAAATGCTTTTAAATCTTTCACTTCTTAGTAACGTAATTTCATTAACTTCTCTTTTACACGTGATCAAATTTTGTAGCATCTGTGATTCTTCTTCCTCTACCTGTTTCTATTCCTCTCTTACTTTTTGTGCAGCCATTGCCCTGAGCCTGAGGATTATAGTGTTCCTTCAGATGATTGGTAAGCTCTAAAAATCATGGAGTATGTGATGTTTGTTTAAGATTCTTGCTTAAAATCAGTGAGATAAATAGATTTTTAGAAATAGAGCTAAATAGGAGATATTTTTCTCAGAAGGTGTTTTAGCTTCAAATTGTTGCAGGCTGACTGAGGCTTATAGAGTTCTGTCAGCACAAATTGTAAGTGATCAGGTTGGGTACTCTGGAACAGAATCATTAACTAATACAGCCACTGAGGCATAGCACAATTGTCCTGCTGACAGTACAATTCAGAAAAGCTTTTAGAGAGACAGTTCTGGTTATTTATAAAGGTATCAAGGTGGCTTTGATGACACTTTTGAAAATATTTCTATTGTTACCTAGTAATGAGTTAGTAATAATATCTGTTAGAAGAATAGTCTGAAGTTCAAAGTGAAAAAATATGTAATAACTATTGTTAATATTTTACTTTCTACACAGGGTCTTAGAATATTAGCGCTACTTGGTTTTTTGTTTGTTTATTTGTTTATTTGAGTCTTGGTGGGTTTTAAGTTTCTTAACTGAAATTGAGATTAAAGCACCCAAATGCACCTGGAGCCAACATTAGTCTTTTAAACAAGAAGCTCAGGAAAGGCGGTGTCCTGACTTCCTTTCTATTCCCATCTGTATGATGCCTTGTACTGTCTTCATTGTTCTTTCCTAAACCAATCATTGGCTATTCTGTTCAAAATTAGCTCAAATAAAAAGGGGACAAAAATGCAGTCTTTAAATTATCATTATGTATTATTCAAGATATTGCACCAAAAACTATGCTGTATGTTGTCTCTGTATGTTTAAAAAGTTTGTGAGGAAAAAACWTGTTTTGCTAAATTAGAATTAACAATCCTTCTAGATTTTTTTTAAAAAAGGGAACAAAAATCTCCCCCCACACTCACCCCCAAAAAAATCTCACACCCACACGTGCCCTAAAATTCTACCTGACCTGGATATCTGTATTTGTTGTAGTGGCCCATTTCTTACAAACATGGATGAGCATGCTTAGCCATGCACAAATTAGTGATTTTGTTAAAATAATGTTATTGCTTATATATAAAATTAGCATGTTTACTCATAAAATACTTATTGTGTCCTCTTATACCTTACACTTATATGTAAGTAAACTTGTATGTATTACTTTTATATGTATACAGTTATACCTCGGACTAGTTTGCAGTTTATTTTTAGCACTGAGAATTCAGAAATTATTTGTCTTTGCTGCTACAGATGAGATCTATATCCTGAAGTTTTTCTATCAGAAAGCTTTAARTAAATAAAGTTTAAACCTTAAGATCTAAAGAAACTTTTTTTTTTTGAAATTGTTACCTTTCAGCACTTTAAGAGCCAGTTGCTTTAATATTTATTTTTAAAAAATTCTCATTGATTGAGAATGCTTTGGATTTCTTGCTTTTGTTATAGGCTTGTGCAAAAAGTGGTCCTTGAGAATTTATGTGGAGGAGGTACTGTCATTTCATGTTCCTTCACGTTAATACAGGACTGCAACAGCCCTCTCTTGTTTCCATAGAGARTCTTTAGACATACCTTTGATGTGACTGTGGCTTAGTCTCCAACTTAAGTCACTGAGTATGTTCAGGCTCTTCTAGGATTGTGTGACCAAGGCAAAATCCAATGTAAATGGAAAAAGAATAATTTTTCTCCAAACTAGGCTCACTTTTCAGCCCTATTTTGTTTCACTGAGATTCAAACTCAGATGGACTGTCCTCATGCTCAACAGTCAGCTGTATTAGCAAGTCTGTAACAAGATATAAACAGATCTAGAAGTATTTAGTTTTCTGAGTCCTTAACTTCAGCCAGAATCCTTGGGCAATGTGCAAGATGTTTGTGTGGAACTTTCTTTCTCCGGAACCCTCGCCACCTTGTCTGTCTTTGATCCCTTCCTGCATTGTTGCTCCATCTTTATACATCAGTTCACTAAATTTCTTTTTGGTCGTGGGCAATAGGAAACAAGCCATCTCATTTCAGACCTCCCTGATGCACAAACTCAGTTTACTTTAACTCTTTTAGCTACCTCACTAGCTTTTCTGTAAATGTGTGCAATCCGATTCTGAAGCTTCTCAKTTCTCACAGAAATATTATTTCCTAAGGCATATCTTGTTCTATGTGCCTCTAATAATCTCCTCCTGGGGAGACTGGAAGCCACAATCTTCTTTGTTAGTAGATTTTTACTTCCTCCTGCATTATCTGAAGTCAGTAGAAAAACTTCCCTGCATGTGAGAATATTTATGTAAATCAAAGTTTAGCTAAAGTAGATAAATGTTGGAGATATGTAACAAGCACTTGTTTATTTCAGTTTCTCATCGTAGGTGTTTGCAGCCACAGCACTGTGTTGCACAACTTACAAATGGAAATTTATGTCTGATCTCAGCACAGTAGYGTAGATGATTTCCAGATGAATTGCTAAGAACATGCTAATGGTTTTCTCTCTTCTACTTAATTATTTCTAGGCAGAGCTCACAAAATGGGGAAGATAAAGCATTTAGTGACTCGTCRTTACTGGAGAATCTTCAAAGCAATCATGTAAGTGATACAGAAACAATAACTGTTGTTTTRTGAAACCACATTTGTCTTTCGGTAAGCTAGAAGATGATTTCCTTTGAAGGAAAATAAATTAAGTACTTACACAAAACCTACATGTAGTCATGAATACTTTTTTAATTGTTCRCTATTGATGTGTGTAACTTAGATTCATCTAGAACTAACATCCAGTGTTAACTTGCGGAGAGCCTTCCTTTGTAAGGAATTTCAGACTCAGAATTTCTAAGACTGAAATATAGTAGTCTTACATTGTGGATTCTATGGRTATTTTTACCCCTGAAGTTACCATCCTAAGTCATGCTGTTCATATGTTTCTCATGCTATCCATCAAAGCTTGCAGGATTAGCCGCATCAACTTACTATCTTGACATGATTAATTATTTCTGTTCCCAGGCTGAGTTAAAAGTAGGGAATTAACCATACAYGTTTATAATCAAACACGAGTCTGATATTTGCTCCAAAGAGATGGTACATTTCACAGTGGATTAATAGTTTAGTTTATAATTTGATTATAGTTGATAAGTCTAATCATTAATGTTTGTCATTTGTGCTAGAGATGTTTTTACCTAGCTATTAACAAAGAACACCTGCCTGGAATCCTTAAACTGTTCAGTTTACCCTTTTTGCTTAAATTTTGTCTTCCCATGAGGATAGTTTCAGGGAATGGGCAGACATTGAAGTATTTTCTTCCTACAAATGTGACAGAGGGATCTCTCATACAGAAATGTACAGGCCAGTTTAGGTGCTGGTAATGTAGGCTGAAAGATAAATTTTCCTTTGAGTAATGTTGTTTATAGAATCGTAGGTGTACAGAAGACTTGTGGAGAAGACTTGAATCTTGAAAGTGTCTTTAGAGATGTATTAAATCTCTATGAATATGCATTAAATCGGGCAAAATGTTTCGAGTTGTTTTCCAAAAAAAAAAAAAAAAAAAAAAAAAAAAAGATGTTTGTATGCATTTTAAAGTAGAAATGGAGGCACAAATTCAGAGAGGCTTCACCACTGTAGGTTGACTGTGTTCAGAAGTGCTTTGGAAAAGAGTCTATAACTGAACCTTTTGAGCATGTCTTGGAGGATTTGGGGGCTCTCAGTTGAAGATAATAGGTACTTGATCCCATGTTTGATTATAAAGAGCTTTGRTTTGATCTGAATAATATAAGAATTCACCCATTCGTTGTTTCCGGAATTAAGTTTTGAGAGATTATTATATTTTATAGAGTAATTGTAAATTCAATTCTGTTGTTGATATTCTTAGTGTACTACTAATCAGAAATRCTAAAAATATTCTACAAAAAGTCTCAGTTTGAGGTGGCAGCTGTTTTTAGCTTATTTAGGGGAAATGATGCGGGTTTTTTGAACAACTGTTCATGAATAGATTCCTTCCTTTTGCCAACTTCAGACRCACATGAAATGTCTTACTAGTATGTTAGTCACACATTTCAACTATTTTGATTAGATCTATTCTTTTTCCCTTATTCCCTTGGTTAAACCATTTTAAATTCTTTTCTTTACAAATTCCATTTACCTGACCGGGCAGTGTTTTCCATAGATCTTAGAGTTTTGTTGCTGCATTTTCTAAAGGTTCTTAAAAGCTGTCAAATACAATATAACAAAACAAGTAATATAAAGAGGAATATTTTTTAATAAATAACATTYGAAGAAACTTAAGTGAATAATAAAACCAGTTTTCAATTTTTTTAAACTAAAATTCTTTCAATACAGGATTCAAATTTAGCTTTCCTGTAAAATGCTTATGTGAATTATTTTACATTTCTAGGTATTCCTTTTGATGATTATGATAGGAAATGCCATTAAACAATATCTGTATAGTCTGTATTGAAGTATAGCAGCAAGAAGTTACTCTGCTTGCTGAAATTGGAGGATAGATAATGTCTGTTTTATTTAGTTCTTGATAGTTAAAGCAAAAAAACCCATTTAATTAGATTTTTCTTGACTACCTATTTGTCCGTATTTATTGTTACGTTTCAGTTGCATGTATTGTTCAATTGATTTACCACTTTCTGACGCTTTTTTCTTTAGCCAACTGCACCTATAATATGTGAGTTTTTGACAATGATGGCAGTGTGTCATACAGCTGTTCCTGAAAGAGAAGGTGATAAGATCATATATCAAGCWGCATCTCCAGGTGAGAGTCAAATAATGGAGTGAACATAGAGCAAAGTATTCTGTCTGTCCAACAAGAAAATTGTATTCAAAAGGTATTGTTTATTTTGAAGTATCTACTGAAATTAAAAAAGACGGGCCTCCCTAAAGAGAATTGGTGTCATCTGAAAACAGATTTATCAAGAAAAATAATATTAGATTTTTTTTTCTTGCTCACTTTGCTTTAGTAAATATGTATGGATTTCCTTTGCTTTAGTAAATATGTATGGATTTCCTGTGGATTACATAATGGCAAGGGGTGATTGGTAACTGTAGTATTACTAAGCTGTTATCAGATTACTGTGGAATTCTGAGTGAACTACTCAAATGCAGATAGAAATCAAAATAAACCAGGAGGCAAGCTGATGTTCTTGCTTTTGTACCTGTTCCATATTTGGTAACAGTGGYATTAAGTTATAACAAAGACCATATTTTAATCAAAAATGAAAAAAAWATATATTTTTTAAGGGATAAAAGTTGTGATAAGCTCTACTAGATAAACAGAGTGGAWAAAAGATTAGAGTACAAAAGATCTGGTTCAGGCCTATTCTGCTGCATAGACAATTTTGAATTCAGGGCCTGATGGAGCAAGGCAAAATGATTGAAATATGATCAGTTCTACTGAGGTAATTTAATATGACAAATTACGATAGGAGAAGGCATATGAAGCTCAGTCTCCAGCCTTCTTTTTCTGTCTGTCTCAACTCCTAGGTAGCCATTTGTCTGCAAATTCTGTCCTACAAGAATTAAAAGACAGGGCAGAGGTAGGGCCATATTAAATAAAGTAAATAAAATAAAGTTAAYGAGACGAGAGCTGCATTTTGTTGGGCGTAGTGAGCTAATTCAGTTTGGTATCTTGAACCGTCTGGGGAGAACWGATGCCTGTAGGAGACTGAGTCACAACTTGAAACCTTTCCTGGATGTAGGCATTAAATTTATCTGTTATTTACAAGACTGAGTTACCCCCTTTTACCCCCTTGTCTTCTAAAACATTACTTGGAGAAGGTACTTACCTTCTTGTGTGATGTCCTACTGAATAAGGCACTTGCCCAGAAGTGGGAGGTYTGTTCTTTAAGCCATGTTTAGTCAGAGAGCATCCAAACGTCTAACTTCCAAAAGGTAGGCTTATTGGGAGAAGACAGGCAGGGCGCCTTCTCTCTTGATGAAACTGTATCATCRTATCTACAGCAATGCAGAGTTAACAAGGCTGCAACTTAAACTTTAAACAGGTTGCTCTTTTTACTGCACTGAGAGACATGTCCCTTTTGGAGCATATTTTCTCTGAAACGTAAACTCATTTCAGCACAGTTTTAATAGGAGAAAAAAAGAGTCTTTCTATTCAGTCATCACCTCTAATTTTACAAACCTATSGAGGAAAAAGGAAATCAAAAGTAGAAAATCTTGGGCTGTCCTCATTGAATTATGGGGGTAAATAGCAATTTTGTGGAACTTCTTTGAAAGTACTAATTGATTTATTGCAGATGAAGGAGCATTGGTCAGAGCAGCCAGGCATCTTCGTTTTGTATTCACTGGAAGGACACCTGACTCAGTAATCATAGAGTCTGTAAGTACATTATARTAACAGTATTATTTGCAGTATTTTCTATTGCCATATTAAGTAATTTCTAAACAACTGCATCTAGGCACATATCTAGAGCAGTGGCTTATCGAGCAGTGGATGTTGTTTACCTTGACTACAGCAAGCCTTTTGACACTGTCTCCCATAACATCCTCCCAGGCAAGCTCAGAAAGTGTGGGTTAGATGAGTGGACAGTGAGGTGGATTGAGAACTGGCTGAAAGGCAGAGCTCAGAGGGTTGTCATCAGCAGCGCAGAGTCTAGTTGGAGGCCTGTGGCTAGTGGAGTTCCCCAGGACTCATTACTGAGTCCCATCTTGTTCAACTTACTCATCAGTGATCTGGATGAAGAGACAGAGTGCCTGCTCAGCAAGTTTGCTGATGATACCAAGGTGGGAGGAGTGGCTGATAAACCAGAGGGCTGTGCTGCCATTCAGAGASACCTTGATAAGCTGGCGAGTTGGGCGGAGAGAAACCTACTGAGGGCAAGTGCAGGGTCTTGCACCTAGGGAGGAATAACTCTRTGCACCAGTAGAGGCTAGGGTCTGACCTGCTTGAAAGCAGCTCTGCAGAGAAGGACCTGGGAATACWGGTGGACAGCTAGTTGACTATGAGCCAACAATTTGCCCTTGAAGCCAGGAAGGCCAATGGTATCGTGGGGTACATGAGGAAGAGTGTTGCCAGCAGGTCAAGGGAGGTGATCCTGCCTCTCTACTYACTCCTGGGGAGGCCACATTTCRAGTACTGCATCCAGTTCTGGGCTCCCCAGTCCAAGAGAGACATGGAGCTACTGGAGAGAGTCCAGCGTAGGGCTACAAAGATGATCAGAGGGCTGGAGCATCTGCCCTGTAAGGAACAGCTGCGAGAGCTGGGCCTCTTCAGCCTGGGGAAGAGAAGACTGAGGGCGGATCTTATCAATGCCTATAAAATATCTTAAGGGGGAATGTGAAGGGTGTGGGGCTGAACACTTTKCAGTAGCACCATGCAGCATGACGAGAGGCAGTGGGCACAAACTGAAACATAGGAAGTTCCACCTGAATATAAGGAAAATTTTTTTCATTGTGAGAGTGACAGAGCACTGGAGCAGGTTGCCCAGAGAGGTTGTGGAGTCTCCTCCTCTGGAGATATTCAAAGCCTGCCTGGGTGCAACCCTGTCTAACATACTCTAGGTGACCCTGCTTGAGCGGGGGGGTTGGACTAGATGATCTCCAGAGGTCCCTTCCAATCTCAACATTCTTTGATTCTGTGATCTGTTGAAGTGTGGTTTGTTTCTTTGTGTATCTTTTTCTACAGCAAATCCTTCTGCATTAATTCTTATCTCTTTTTTTTAATTATTATTATTTTTCAGTTGGGACAGGAAGAACGATATGAATTGCTAAATGTACTGGAATTTACAAGGTAAATGGCATGTTGAACACCTAACATCTTTTRTTAGAGTACTTTATGAATTTTTCTTACAAATACAAATATTTGCATTTGCTATATTTGWAAAGAAAAATCTTTTTTAAAGTTTTATACTTTACAAAGAGTGCAAGTTGTATGGCTTTTATTACTTTAGAGTGTATGACCATACTATAGACAAAACAATGCACATGAGTAAGATCACAGTCTGTTTGTATTGTAACATTATTTTCAGAGGCATATAATTTTTTTGTCATCTCCTTTTTGGCTAATATTTTTCATTTTCACTTTTACTCAAAGCTTCCAAAAAATTTCTCTGAAAATTTTTTTAAAGTGTGAATAGAGAGTATAGAGAAATGAGCTTTTAAATTTATTTCTGAAAGCACTAGCACCATGGGAATGAATTAGAAAATTGATATTCTTGAGGGGAATAAGCTTCAGACCAGTATCAATTTATTATAATTTAAACAGTGATACTTCCTAGTGAAAAGAGAATTACTTGTGAATCTTAACCTTTGGAGGATTAAGGTTTTCAGTGGATACCCATCACTCAACTGTAAAGTTGAGTTCAGATTTTATAGTTGTTCTTTACTTACTCTGTGTATTCCCTAGTTTTACTTGGCACTGACTTGTTGGAGGCACTAGAGGTCACCCTTGTTCCACAGCAGAAGAAATTTCAACTCCAAAACCTAATACCATCTGAATGRCATGTACTTTCAGAGAAGTAATCTGTAACAATTAAGACTCCCGAGTTAAGGGTTTCCAGGTGTTGTAAGTTGTTTTTCCTGGGGGAAAAAAATGCAAACTGATTTCTTGTACTGATTCCAGCATGAGGTTTTTTTACAGCATTCCAGCATTAATAAGGGTAGGTTTTTGGAGAAGTGAGTCACAGAAGTAAAATCYGTAGGAATGTTTGGTAGAGTTGTGTGTTACGGTATTATTTCTTTACGAAGATCATAAGATGTACCTGTGAAAAGAGAAGTAGCATACTTATAAAATATGCTAGTAATATACTTTTATAGGCATGGAAGTAGTTTTCTGTCCTACCAGTGTGTAAGCATACTGAAAGCAAATGATAATCCGAAAGCAGTTAGTTGACAGTTATTCCTAAAAAGTAGTGMTGATCTCTGTGGAGGAAGTGGTGTCTTGATGAGTTTACCCCCAGTAGATACTTAGCTCAGATGTTATCTTATCACAACTGTTGTGATATCTTAAGCTCAAGGCAGTGGAGAGTAGTTGAGACCTTCTATTGTCCAGGGCTCCTCGGCTATCTCTGGGAAGCCAACATATAACACCTAGGATATGTACCTTCAGTGGAGTATAAAGGGAAGGTACCATATCAGTTAAGGATCCAGAATTAAAGAATACCTTAACGCTTTCAGTCATCCCTGTGCAAAGTACATGTACTGTCTTTTCACCTGGACTAGGTATAACCAGTCACAGAGATGAGCATGGTTTAAAGCATGTAATTCCTTGTTTTAGTAAGCATAAGCTACGTTCACTATGTGCCTTAAAGCTCTGATGACTTGAYTTCCACAGCCTGCATCACAGCTTGTACATCAGTGCTTGCATCAACATGTGCCATTACCAGCAGTGCTACTAAGAGGTTTTGATTGTACCTACTTGTGCTGTTAGAGGAATGAACTGAATTTTTAGCACTAAAATTAATTTTACTGACAAGTATTGAGTATATTCATGATAATAATATCTCAATATCTGGGAATACTCACCATCTATTGACTTAATGACTGATCTTCATCTCCCTCACTGGGAAATTTSTCCACATTCTAGCAAAAGCCTTCTACAGCTTTTATAGAGTAAAGCTTCTTGTCTAAAGACTACTTTCAGTTTAGTATACAAATGTGTTTACTTGAAATGCAGCAGTAGCTTGACTAGTCTTCCATCTGATCAGTCCTACAAATAATACACATTGCCTTCATTGTTGTACTAGGCCTCCTTCTAGAGAATTTGAGATCTTAGCTCCTTTCCATCATTCAGTAAGGTCCAAAACTGATTCTGTTCTGTGACAAAAGACTGAAACTTCTAAATGCAGAAGAAAAGCTAGAGAGGCTGATAAAGGAGGTACCAAAGTCTCTGTAGTGGTGTTTGTTTTCTGTGGTTGTGTTGTTGCGCTAATGATGAAATCATGATCTTAAATCTGAGATGGACTTTAAAGTAACAGAGCCAATCAGGAGCTAGTCCTTTTGCACTCCCAAATTCTGGAGGTAGCAAATTCTGTGAAAGAAGAAAGCATCTCTTTCCYCTTATATCCATCTTTAATCCAGCAACAACTCCATACCAGAATAGCAGGTACCAGCTATTCTGCTTCCCATGGTGAAGAAAACAAAACAAAACATTCAAAAGTTTTTCAGTTGTTTGTAATAGTGTTATTTCATGGTTTCTGTATTTCACTAAGTAAAAGAAATAAAACTGACATCATAAAAAGTCAAAGTCCTTTACAGTAAGTCCTACTCACTAGCTTTGTTGTAGTTTTACTGTGAAAATGTATTTATCAGTCAAGATTCAGTATCTGTCTTCATAGCTYAATTTTCAGAAGGCGACAGGAAAATACTATTCTCTGATACATCCTCAGTAGACTGATTGATATGCAACTGTATGCTGAACTTTGGGACTGCAGTTTTCTGGTATTGCAAAGCTATGGAGGTTTTACTTGTTAAATACGTGTGTGTGTGTGTGTGTATAATATGTACGTATATAAAATCATAGTTTATACAAACCCTAAATAACTGTATTAGTTCCATAATTAAAGGGAACTTCCAGGGGAGCGTAAGGAATTTTAGTAGCTATAGGCTAGATCATTTTGCCAGGATTTAAAGTGAATCTGTCTGAGGCTTGCTTTTAATTTAGGTGGTATAAGTGCATTTTAGATGATCTGAATTTCTCCATTGGTCTCACAGCAGATGTCCAGCTGGGTACTGTCTAAAGATTATGGAACTCTGCTTGTCTGAGATTTCTTGGATAAGACAAAATGGAGAGAGATGCCTTAACTCTTTATGAGCTCAGTCACAAATATTTTATGCTGTGAGATGCTTCTTCATGGACAGTGTTTAGATGAAGGTTCTGAAATACAGTTTTGAAGGAAAAATGCCTACAAGCAGTTACCACGTTAACTCAACATATTTGGCAGTAAAAATGTTTTTTCCATCCCAGTCACCTGAAGAACATCGTTCAGAATAGGCCTTATTTCTTTTGCTTTGACATACATACCAATAGTCTAAGATAAAAATGTTGRCAAACACAAATATTTATGAACTGTRTACACACAAAGGGYACTTATTTCTCTTTCAGCACTAGGAAGAGAATGTCAGTGATAGTTCGCACACCGACAGGAAAGTTAAGACTCTACTGCAAAGGAGCTGTGAGTTTTATTTTATTTTCATTATATCAAAGAATGTGTGCTACTGACACAAACATAAAAGCAAAAGTTTATTATAACTGTAGTCATAGCATTCAAAATGGAGAGAAGGAAAATGCMTTTTTGATTTACTTAATTTTATTATTTAGTGTTTTATACTGTTTTTTTTTCTAACTGCCTATGCAGGTAAGTCAGACCTACTCATTCTATTCTTTGTACTTTGACTAGCACCTCTGTACTTGCTACTAATTGTTTTCTTTTGTAATCCAATAAAATGTTTGAAGTTTTGARTTAGTTGATTATTTGTTTGCCCACGCAGCTTAGTACAAATGACTAGATAGGAATAGTAATCTAGCACCAGTGRCTAGGTGGGAATTGTGATCTACCGTTGCTGTTATACCAGAAGTAAATTTTCCTGGAAACAAAAAGAATATATGGGAAGAAGATACTTAGATCACAGTGTATCCAGGAGGGTAGAGTTTTTCATTAGTTCTTGTTCCATATCTGAAGTCAAATTTGAGGGGCGGGAAGGWTCCAAATCCTAGATGGTATTAAAAACTGAAGATGATTGAATATAAATGTCCATTCTGTATCTTCTCAAGTGTAGACAAGAAGGTATCATTAATATTCTGTATATTCAAGCTGGCCAAAAAAATCTGAGAGTTATTAAAAACATTATTTTTTTTTAACTTGTTGCTTTAATATTAAAGAGGAAGACAACATTTTAGGAGACAAAAAGCCTCATGTGGCAGGGCAAAGGTTAAAAAAAAATGTTCTTCAATATAACAACAAATTACAATAAAAACTGTAGGAGAAAAAAACTGCATGATAGCAGAAGTTGTAAATTTGTAGGATGTGAGGACTTTGGATGTACTTTCCTTTCCCTGAAAGAAACTCACTTCTAGTTATTTTTGGTACCAAAATAAATCAATACTGTGCATATTTTTCTGCCGTTTTCCTACATAACTTGTATTGTCAACCCAACAAATCTCATTTATTCTATTAAATTATTCCAAGTTCATTTTATTTGCATTTATAAATACAGGATACTGTAATTTATGATCGTCTTGCTGAGAGTTCAAAATACAAAGAAATCACCTTAAAACATCTAGAGCAATTTGCCACAGAAGGTGAGTAATATTATGCAATATAAAACTAAATCTGAAACTCAATTTCTGTTCAACTTTTTATTTTTGTGGTTTTTATATTGTTGTAATGTCTTACTCACATTAAGTTTGAAAGTTACAATGTTTTAGTAATGCCTTCCAAAAACTGCCTTTCTTTTCCCCAAGAAGTCTCAGTAATAAGTTCACATCCAAAAAAAAAAAAAAAAGGCATTTGGGATTAAGTTAAGGCTTTTAAACTGAAGGTAGGTTTTTTTCAAAGAGTAAACACATTGCACAGTTCTTCTGTGAAGATTTCACTTTCCCTGATGGATTTCATCTTCCTCACCCAAGAAGGAAAGTTGCACAGGAAAAAGCAGCCGATGTAAAGGTGTTAGGATGACTAGCATAGTGTTTTCAAGGCAGCTTTACAGTATATTTTCTCTGTTACTGGTGGTTATAAGTGGAGCTGTCACCACTACTTTTCTATTTGCTGGAAGGGTTTCTGCTGTCGTATAAGCTCTTGCAGCACTGTTCTTAGATCTTGCTTTACCTGAGATGAYAGAAAGGAGGCATGGCAAGGATTAGAGTTGCACTGTGAAGTATCAAAATGTTCTAACTGATCAAGGGAGTAGTTAGAAGCAGAATTATAATTGTTACAGGAACCTAAACTACAGATTCTTTACCTCTTCAAATTTTTTAACACAGTTGTTAAGATGTTACAAATATCAGTGATATGTCTTAAGAAAAAGGCTTTTACTTAAATTTTAACTTTATTAAAATAAAACTATATCTTTCTTGTCCCATATTGTCTTTCAGATTTTCCCTTTATGGAAAAAGTTACTTTTTCCTTCTTAAATAGGCTCTTTACSTTTTSATAACTGAGATCTGTGGTCTGACTRAATCTTCTTGGTACCAGCAATGATCTTTTTCTGTATGTTTTACCATATGACTTCTCTAATTATTCTCTTTTGGTTTACCATGGAATTTATCAGTTTGGCTACTGTCATAGCCAACACCTTCAGTCTCTTGATTCYGTCTCTGATAGGAGAAGTAAGCCTCAAATCTTTTCGTTCTGTTTCTTTTCCATAACAAGATCTCTGCAGAAAACATTTTGGTTAGCCTTAATTAATCTTACAAAGTATGAAAGTTATAATAAATTTGTTCTAGAAGAAACTTCAMAGTAGAACTAAAACTAAACAAATTTGACTGATATCACGGCAGCATAAAACCCCCGATACATTTTTGGTCTTCAGAATCTAGTTATCTGAACTGATTGGACAGTTCTCAGGGCAAGATCAGTCCAAGAAAAGGTAATAAAAATTAATTTAGCTTGTAGACTATATGTGTGRTTGCAGAAAAGGCAAAATAGATTAATATCGTCTGTCGTGTGTGAATTAATATGATAATTTCAATCCAATTCTTARTTACTATTCTCATTAAATCAGTGATATAACAGATACCATATTTCCTAAGCACTCAAGCTAGACTGAAT
>NW_028186978.1:4630677-4661635 GCF_003343005.1 Rhea americana
CTAACAAAACTAGCCCTGAAAAAACATTTGCTGATATTCTATACATATTGAATTCTTCACTTTATCACCTGCATATCTGTATAGTTTAAGATAACTTAAATCTTGTACAAAATTCTATTTTTCCCCCCTGAAGTGTCACCCATAATACATTCATCTGCATTGATAGAGTTACTCCATTGAAAAAAATTGTTTTTATTACATTTTTTACTTTATATATGTGAAACAAAGTCCTTCAGGATATGAAACAGTAACTTGAAAATTGGGCATAAGTATACATAAAATACAGAATAAATTTAGGTTTTAGTAGTTTCTCATTGCAGGCATATTAAGGAAGGGACTAACAAATATTGAATCATGCTTGCTATCTGTTTTCTCCTTAGGTTTACGAACTCTGTGTTTTGCTGTGGCTGAAATTTCAGAAAGTGAATATCGAGAGTGGTTGGATGTCTATCATCGTGCTTCAACAGCTATACAGAATAGAGCACTCAAACTTGAGGAGAGCTATGAACTGATTGAAAAAGTATGTAGTTTTCAGGGGTTGGAGGAAGAGGTGTTCTTTTTTTTTTTTTTTAATTCATGTTCCTTCTTTGTATTCTATGAAATCTGAATCTTTATTGAAAAATAATGCTTAGACAGAAAAATTTCTAGCAGTCTGACAGACGAGTCATGTAGTTCTTATGCTTCCGAKGATCAGAAATGAAGATTCTTTTTACAAAGTTTTTGCAGTGAGTACTTGCCAAAAAATGTTTTTTTTTTTTTTTTTTCAGTTGAACTAATTTTTCAGAATTGCTATTATTTAGAATAAAATGTGAAACAGACAAAACATTACCTTCAGGTATAATGATCTTAGACCCATAGATTAGTTAAGGATAGAAAGGAGTTTTAGAGGTCATCTGCTCATAATCCCTTGCTCAAAGCAAGACTAATTTTAAAGTTGGACCAAGCTGCCCAAGGCTTTGTCTGGTCAAATTTTGAGTATCTACAAGCATGGAGATTCTCCAGCCGCTGTAATCATTTTCTTCGGTGCTCAATTTCATTTTTCCTCTTTTCTGAATTAAAATTTCTGTTGCTGCAGCTTGTCAGTGTTGCCTCTTGTYGTGCTACTGTGCACCTCTTAGAGGAATAGAACTTCCCTGTAAGCAAAATATTAACAGAATTCCTTCAGTTAGCAAAAAATATTAATGGAATTCCTCCTTAGTCACCTCTCTTTTTTTGCAGGTTAAGCTAGGCCAGCTCCCTCAACTACTCGTAACACATGGTAATGCATCTTTGTGGCCCTCCACTGGAATTGCTTCAGTCAGTGTTGTCTTTGAACTGAAGGCCCAGAAGGGGATGTAATATCTAAATACAGCCTTCCAAGAGCAGGGTAGTAATCGCTTCCCTTGACTTTCTGGCAACACTGTTGCAGGAATAGCAAAGGATATGATTAGACTTGATTGCAGCAATTAAAAAGGATGTTGTGACTCTTAGATAGCAAAGGGAGTTCATGAGATCAATACCGTTTGAAGTTTTTTTTAATCCTTTTTTTTTATTTAAAGGCAGGGAGGGATTATGTTGGTGAAACTGCTATAAATTYGGAAGTTGAAAGAACCTGACATGTTTAATTTATCAAAAAAAGAAAAAAGAGGAAAAAAGAGTGAGAGTRTATCGCTGCCATCACTTCTGAGACTTCAATTTATGTAAATATGCAATTTATGCGGCTAGAAAGAAGAAATTTTAAAATTATATAGCTTTGTTAATGCCATGGCTATCTTGCTAGCCATACAAATTTTTGTATTGACAAAAATTAGTACTAGTGTTAGTACTTTTTCAGCCTTGTAGTATGCAGACCATGCTACTAGGAGCATTGAACACAATTAGATTTATWATACTGGCATTAAGAGAGTTAGCTAGTTTTAAAGCTAGAGAAATGTGAAATATCAAAATGGTTGTATTCAGGGAAAACAGTGTAGACTAGATGTGTGAGGATTTAAAACCAAACATAATCAAGTTTATAATCTTTAAGATGAATAGATAGTTTTTACAAGGTGAAGATAGGTTATTACAAGTGAGAGAGGCTATAACTAAGGTACTCATTAAGTCTTCAAATCGGAGCTGCCTCTCAAGAAAAGGTAGCTTTTGCCAAACAAGCTATTGAGCTTGTGAGTAATTCAGTGAAGCTGTAGTGTTTGTGTTGTACAGCTTATCAAACCAAATAGATATTTAACTGAAAGCTCRTGAGAATAAACTGGAAGATCTTTGTTAGTTGATACTAAGTGATTGATGAATTTCCAGAGTGCTAGTCTTGTGATAAATGTGGAAAACTTAAAGAATAAAACCAGCAAAGCACTAAAAGARGAAAACTGAATTTAAATGAAAAAACTTCAAGTATTTAATACTCTATCTTCACAGAATCTTCAGCTGCTTGGAGCAACAGCAATCGAAGATAAACTACAAGACAAAGTGCCTGAAACTATAGAGACACTCATGAAAGCAGACATCAAAATTTGGATACTTACTGGGGACAAACAAGAGACTGCCATTAACATTGGTATTTGCATTTATTTTATGATTTTGTTACCTTATTTAGAAATCATAGATCTTGTTAGAGTAAAATTATTGTCAGAACACAAAGGTGTCTTGTAAAAATAATACTAATATATGGCATTCCAGAATGTTAACTTATTTTTCAATCTCTGATAGGGGGAGAGTGGAGAATGGTAAATTCTTCCTCCATTACAACAGTAACAGCTAGAAAAACTCATGTTATCCTAGAGAGGAGGAAAAAAAAATGGGCGTTTGTGCTTTTTGTAGCAGCTAAAATCATAAAGAATATATTGTTTTGTTTTTGACAGTAAGAGAGAATTRTATTAAGGAAATGTAAGTATTCTTAGTTTCCTTTTTGAATTTTTTCTTCCTTCCAGRAAAGATATTATTCATAATCTCAACTAAAGCAAAACAAGACATGCAGATTGTACATTAAAGTGTTTTAATCTTTATTATCAGTCAGAGGTTTCTTTTTTTCAAAAAAAAGAATCATGACTCAACTAATTCAAACAGTGATAAATCTGTAAGTTAAATAGTAATATATGAAGACTGCATTTAAGATTTAAGATTATTTGCGTAACAGAGTATCAACACTTCTGCACTAATCTAAATATCTGCCCTGAGACACTGTTTTGATAATACAGATCCTTTTTATTTTTATTATTAATTTTTAATCTTAAGGAAATTTATCTGTGCATGCAACACAGTTAATCTAAGGTTATTTTTGTTAGTAACTTCAGGGTTGAGGAAACGCAATAATACCAGTATTTTCAGTTTATTAGAAGTAGTAGTGTATATTAGCTATCTAGGCCCACTGCATCATTAGCATACAGCATACTGTTTGGAGGAGGTGAATTCAGAAGCCTGACAGAGCAAGGCTGCTGCAGTTCAGTGCCGTCAGGTCCAACCAGCAGTGAGGTTGAGAATGTATTCCCAGYAGACAAACACACATATACCACGCATATTTACATATGAATACGGCCAACCACAACAGATCAACATGAACAGGCATGCTTAGCACTCACTCAGGAACAAACAGCACCAATGGCTTCATCCCTGTTCCTGTTCTGACTGATCAGGAGAAAGATCCATCAGTGGGACATATATATGTATATATATATATGTGTGTGTGTGTGTGTGTGTGTGTGTGTGTGTGGACAATGTGGATTCCCCAGTAACTGGGCTTAGAAGCTTAATCTACCCAGTACCTGGGCCCTGGATCCCCAGTCTCCGCTGTTGCTGGCACCTGGACGTAGGAGCTCCCGAGGCCTGCAGCCCCACTCCAGTTGCTGGTAAAGAACTCTCATGCACAATACACACATGCACCTGCCTACATATACTGTAGATCCGTCCTGTAGCTGTCCTTGGAGGCACAGTCCATCCAGAAGCTGGTCCAGTTAGCTGGGTCTCCCCTGATGTCTCCAGCAGCCAACTCTCTGTGGTCTSACCCTTAAGAGTGAGGTACTTGCATACCTGACTCCCATAGCAGTTAACAGACATGCCAGCTAGTGTGCTGCTAGTGATGATACCATACTCAGTCACACACCTCCAGTTGCTGGTACCAGACACATGAGCCCTCTGACCTGGGGTCTGACTTCAGTTGTAGCACTCAGACCTACACACACAGAATAGAGACTCCCTCACCCAGGAGAATAGTTAGAAAAAGGAATTTAACAAGCAGACAGGACAGCCCTTTATTCCTGGTTTCCGTGTTTATTCCTCCCCTAAACATCCCATGATAAGTCTTGTGCARTCCCAAAATGCTCTCCCTCTGCATCCCACAAGGCGTCCCATACCTCTAGGCAGTGACCCCACTTAGTCTGAAACGTGCTCTGAACAGCTGCTCCCACTGACTCACTTTACTGGGTTTCATACCCGGGCAGCGGGGCTGATGCTTTCCTGGGACAGCCCTGGGAGGAGCTGGACAGGATGTCCATCCCTCTGAGTATTTTAATTTGGRTTCCTCGGCCTGTCACCTTGCCTCTGTGCACTCTTCTGTGCTTGGGGAGATAAACCTGACCACTCTCCTGTGATGGGCCTGGGAGTAGCCAGGCAAAATGTTACTCAAGTTCCCCATCTGCCATTGTGCCTCTGTTCTCCTTTGCATGTGTGCAGATGAGCTTTCTGTCACATAACMGAATACATGTTTTGTTTAAAGCTTCAAAAGATAACAGAAAAAATGAGAGTATTTTTATATGCAGTTATTTGTAAGAAACGCATTTGCATTCCAAAAATGTACAAGTCTAAGGGAGAYTTATTTGCTGTCTTCAGCTACCTGAAAGGGATTTATAGAGAAGATGCACTTTATTCAGAGGTGCTCAACAGGATGAGAAACAACAGTTGCAAATTTCAACAAGGAAAATTCTGACTATTCTGACTTATTCCGTATATCCAACTTTTAATAGAATGGAAAATAATAATTTTTTTAACCATTGTTTTCAGTTGGGGCAGTTTGGTTTTAATTCTGTCTATAGTTTGCTTACATAAAAAATGCTTCGTTACATTGAAAAGGACTTTATCAAGCAGATTTTGAAAGCAAAAATATTTTTAACAGGTCATTCCTGTAAACTGTTGAGAAAGAACACGGGACTAATTGTTATAAATGAAGGCTCTCTTGATGTAAGTAAAACCTGCAAAATTTTCGATATAAGCAATAATTTTAAGCGAAAAAGCGAACACTGTTTTATTTAACTACTTTTTTTTTAAAAAAAAAAAGTATCCAAAAGAGGGGAGGGGAAGGTAGAAAAAGAACTTTTAGCATCTGTTTATCTGGCGCATCATTTAGKATTGCATGTTTGGAAGACTTGTCCTCTTTGTGAATAAATGTTGCTGAATAACTAGAAAGCTAGTCCACAGCTTCCAAAACCACAGTGTAGCCATGTGAAACTCAGAATGATAATCAAAAAAATTTCAAATAATAAGAATTAGTAGTAGTGCCATCTCCTACGCAGGCAAAGAGCTGGCAACCCCACATGCTTCTGGTAGCACCAGGCAGTACCCAAACTAATCCCAAGTTTCTTGTAATGCTGTTTCTTAGAGCATTCTTAATATCTACCAAAAAATAATTTTTATTATGTGGTTAAACAACTCAAGTTCTAAGCAGGATATTGACCTACAAATAAAGGTTGAAACTACCAATCTACAGTGCTTTGTATTGAAAAGATTTTCTAGATAAGCAAATGCAATGAGCAAATAACCAAACACATRAATTTGCAATAAGCAAATGCAGAAATGCAAGATTACACATAAAATTCTGTGAAAGGAAGAATATAATTCCTGTTACCAACCTTTAGAAGAAGCCTTAAATTAACTTAAAAATGGAAGCACTTTTCTAGCAAAAATTTCCTGTACAGCAGGCCTCTGTAGAAAACCCTGAAGCTAAGGTTAATTTACTCTGTATTATGTTCAGGTTGCTCAAGACTGCATTTAAGGAAAGGAAGAGGGGGAAAAAAGGTAAATAAAAATAAAAGAATCAGTGAGAAAGGAGCAGATTAACTGTAAGGGTAAGGGCAGGAGAATGCAACATGAATTAAAAATATTTCTTTTTCTAAATAAGTACTTTATCTAAATGTTTTTGACTCACTTAGCATGACGTATTTTCAACATCAGAGTGTGAATGCAGTCATGATTAATATATTTTAAATATAAGCTATTTTTAGCGATATATTTTGTTGATAAAAATTTAAATAAAATCCTAACAGAGAGTAAGCTGAAGGCATTAATCTATRCCTGGAACCAGAGTTTGCTTAAATACTAAGCAGCTTTTGACACAAGTAGCCGGTGATATTAAYGAAGAGAGACAATTTTCTTTTCTTAGTTTAGTTCACTGGATAGCTTAAAAAAGATTAAGCGAACGTTGTTTGCTGAAAAAACATGAATGGTTTTTGGTTCACGCCTTTTGTTTTGCTTTTGACTCTTTCACACTCAACTGTGAGTAAAAATTAACAAATGCAAGAGGAATGAGAACTACTAGCCTGTATTTAGGTTAGTTTGCACTAACCGGATTTCAGAACTATTGCATACTTAATCAATGGATTTAAAGTGAAAAAGATTGACAGCTTTATATGCTTCTTTATGTGTAATGAAATAAACTGAAGTAGTTTTATTTAACTACTACTTTAACTACTACTATTTGTTTTCCTTGTGCATACCAAAGAGCTCTGGGAAAAGGCCATGATGATTACTTGAAATATTATCTATTAAGATATAYGGCCAAAACTCTGGATCTTGAGCTTACCGTTTCGTACACCCATAACGTGCCCAGCTCACCTTCCTTCCTGCCAACCTACTACTAGGAGTGCCACCCTGCTCAAATGCCTCCCGTGCTAACCGGGGCACACAGGCAAGAGCTCTGGGAGCACCAAGGTTGCCTCCGCATGCCTAAGGCAGGCGCACAACATGTGCCTAGCTCCAGTTCCTTCCCATCCAAAACACCAGGTCTACTCACATGCTACCATGTTGTAGGACTCTGAGTACACAGGACTTCCCTGTCCCGCAGCATAGTAGCACCTGTATATCTAAGACCTCAGAGAACGTTACTATATGCTGTGGCATTCCTCTTCTCCTTGGCTCCGCAAGGAATGGATATTATTCTGGGCTCTGTGGAGATTTTGGTTTGTAAGAGTTCAGAAGGCTGGCTTCTCTTGGTCAGTGTATTTCTTTAGTCCTGAATAAAGAGTAACAGTAGTGGATTCTTCTTGCCCTTGCTGTTATAACTATACTACAATACTTATTGCATACTATGGCTTCTTTTGAACATTAGCCAGGACAACCTGGATCCTTCAGGGASAGATAGTCTTTCCTAAGACATATAAAACAGATTTAACAAAATATATGCCTCCTGAATTTATTATCACCGTAGCATCCAAAACACAGGAAATTAGACAGTCAGTAAAATACATGTTTAAGCTATATCTCAGCTCAGTGAACTGAGTTTACAAAAAAAAAAACCACTGAAATAAGAGATCATCTTTTTGTAAGACGATACCTATATTTGTATAATTAAAAATATCCCTCCTCCCTGAATTAGCTTGTTTTAGGTGAGGGAGAATTGGAATCAGTTCCACAAAACATTTGTATATCTACATTTTTGCAACATTATTTATTTTGAGGTTCCTTTCCAAGGAATGTTTTGCTTGTTAACAAAAGCACATTTTGTTTTTGAAGGTCTTATACACTAACTTTGATTTTTGCCTTTGTATTAACTTAATGAATTGATAAAATTTCAATATGGTTTTGCTATCATGGAAGAAAATCACGAGAACATAATTTTATTGTTTTAACTGCGAACTCAAAAATGTTTAATCTGGAAATTGAAAAGTAGTTTGAATCAATCACCATTCAATTTCACTGAGAAGTATTTCATGGAGATGGTATAGAAGTAAATAAGGAATACTTTGATACTGCTTTTGATTTAAGACAGTGGATTTCAGCATAGAGCTCTACTTAAGGCCATAAAGGAATTTTAAAATAGCTTTACAGTTAGGGGAAGAGTTTTTATTTTGGTTTGTATTTTTACTTATTTGTTTTTGTACATAGCCTGCTTGGAGCTACCTGAGGGCATGTGTGGTTTTGATTAAAAAAATTAAAGACAACTTAAGCAATAGAATTCATACTACATATATGAGAAGGAGCAATAGGAGATGAGAGGAATATGAAGTTTCAGGCTTTTGTATTGTTTAAGCTCTGTGATAAACTAAGTAGTTGTGGAATTTTTAATACTTTTTCAATATGTAATTTTAAACAAAGTGGCACCTCCTTTCCATTGCAGCACATTCAGAGAAGGAGAGAGAGAAAACCTCTGAAGTGCAGAATACCCCAAGAGCCTGATCTCAGTTTAAAGCAATCAATTTTTAGAAGACTCGTGAAAGCAAAGCAGACAAAAAACAGGGAATGCAAATAGAGGRGGAAGTTGAGTGGGGGAGTCAGAGTTTTATCATTAATTTCATTTTAGAGTATTTAAGATTTATACTTACAACTGCTTAGTATTTTCTTTTAGATGGATACACTTGATTTCATTTAGATCCACCTGACATCACCAAAGTAGCATGCCCCTGCTAAAATGATTGTTCAGTTGTTAAGACTGTAAAAAAAAATACAAGAATATTATTGTTATAGGATTTGACTGTGTCTGAAATTGAGTTTTATACACTTTTGTACAAGCATACTTTCCCTTCCAAAATACTTTTACTTCTGGTCTTTGAAGGAAAAAACAGCAGAAGAAAAGGATGGTCATAGCTCTATAAAGGCCATTTAGAAAAAAAAATATATATATATAATAAGCAGTTATTTGTTTTTTCTTCTTCTTCATGACATTGTATGGTAGAACTTTGCTTTAACTAACTAGGTATTAGTGACCTCTCCAAAGCTGATTAAGAAATCCTGCTACATAGATACAAGTGAAGGTATTGTCCACTGAATATAATCAAAAGGTCTTAGAACTGAATCACAGAATAGCAATTTGTGCAGGTGATTCAAACTTTCTACAGCAGCTGAAAAAATGTGAAATACGGTCTTCTGTATAATATGTTGTTAATGTTGGCTTAAAGTATAATTTTAATAAGATGGTTAGAATTATCRGTTATAATGTATCTACTTATATTGTGAATTATCTTTGAGGTTACTTTTACTTTTTCCTAAACTTTTGTATCTATTTTGTATAACAATGAACAAAAAATATTTCTCTAGGTATCTATATATGTGAATTTTCCTTTGGAGAGCTATTTAAAAAACATACTTCAGTAATGTCTGTTAGCAGTCATTTATGCAGCTATTGTTGTCCTTCAGAAGGCATTAAAAGTTCTACCACAACTTCTGAACATTTTTTTGGGCAAAGGCTTACGGCAGTAGTGTGAGCATTCTCCACTGTGGTTTCTAATAGCACATCTATTGCAAATACATTTTATGTTGTTATTATGTGATATATTTGATAGATCTGATAGCATAATCAAAAGGTAATTTCCTTGGAAGGTGAATACAGATGTTTCTAATTACACTGAAAAATATTTTGGGATTTAAAAATAGGAAGAGTAGGAATTAAAAATAATCAACTCTTCTATGTGCAATAGGGAACAAGAGAGACGCTTAGCCATCATTGCAGTACTCTTGGTGATGCCTTAAGGAAGGAAAATGATTTTGCTCTTATCATTGATGGCAAATCCCTGAAGTATGCTTTGACATTTGGAGTGAGACAGTATTTCTTGGATTTGGCTTTGTCATGTAAAGCTGTTATTTGTTGCAGGTAAGGTTTACGTTTTTCTTTCTCTACAGCTTTTTTTAATGATAAATGAAAACTGATAAATATTTTCCATTTCAGAGTAGGCAAATACATATATGTGCACCTATCTTCCAACCATGAAATATAAAAAGTTATAGTGGTCAAAATTCTGAAATATAATCATTCAAGCAAAATGTTTCTGTAATGTAGGATGAAATAGGTGCATACCTGTTAAAAAGTGATTCAGGTTGCATATACCCAGAAAAATCAGTTGTTGTCTATCAAGGATAGTCTCAGACATTGATATGAACCTTAAATTGACCTTGGCACATCTAGATTGTTTTGCAGAGCTCCCTCCGCAGGCAAGAATTTGTATCTGTGCCKTTTCTGTAAAGCATGGATTACGCTGCATAAATAGTACGCAAAAAAACGTAAAAGATATGATTCTAMGTGATACTTTTTTCCAAAGTTGATGGAAACACCTTTTATTCATTATTGTTTTAGGGTTCTTCCAAAACAATCAGACCTTAAATCCCCTACTGTAAATGCAGCTATTAGAGCTGTAACAAGGGATCTTTTCAATCAAATTCAATATATGCGTTCTCCAAATACGCAAAATATGAAAGCAGTTTGGTTAGTCTTTTAACATTTCCAGGTTTATTTTAGGGAAGGAATGCATCATTACTGTAAAAACGATAGCTTGTGTGGTTTGGGGCCTTCTTTGCGCTTTCTATATGGCTCTAAACGTAGAAACAGCAAACATCTGTGCAGTACATCACCTTCTACATTCAAATATTGAAAGAAAAGGGAATTGGACAACTATTAGCTAGATAAACAAGAACTGCTCCTGCTGGTGTTTAAACAAGTGGCTGAACCCAAGTGACTTGATCTGTCAAAAAGCAAAAGCAAGGAGTCTTCTTTATCAGAACTTAGGTAGAACACCCTTGTTAGAAATGCCGTCAAAAATTCCAGAACTTACTATTTTCATTATTTGCTTAGGGGGACTATTGTGAGGCTATGTAATTAATGTTCTCAAGTTATTTTCASTATTTTGACCTTTGTATTAGTATAGACAAAGTTATTTCTTACAGTAGACCTGGAATAATAAACTCAGGAACAAGACATTCAAACTCTGTTCTAGAGCATACTGTTTATCAAAATTATGTGGTGTTACAGACTCAAGTTCTCACAGGTAATGTAGTACTGAAAATTTTAGGGTTGTTTATCTTCTCAAGTTACATCTATTTCTACTTTTCTTTGCATAGTCTGATTATGATTGGTTTAGAAGAAGAATCTATGAAAAGGAAAGTCAGCTGGTGTCTTATACAAGAATAAAGTAATTCGGAGAATTCAGCATCATATCTCACCAAATTTAAATCTTCCTTTAATAATTTACATAAGTATCTTTTTCCCCATTGCCTCGGTATTTGAAGGTATAGGCATGGTCTGGGAACTGTTGAAAATACACTTAAATACACTTTTTTAAGTTCTCGTGTTCTGTTCAGGTATAGACTTTAAAAATGTTTCACTAAGGTAAAAACAGATCCTTCTGAAGAAGTAGTATGTTCAAAGTTGATCTGTGTATTAGAATGGAAATTTGCCTGTCTTGCAAAAGGAGGAGAAACAGTTTTTTGTTTTGATTTTTAAGGTTTAGCTTTGTGGCCATGCTCCAGCATGAAAGTCTCTTTCAAACTAAGATCTTACTTTAGCACTTGTGTGATGAATAAACATCTTTCTAATCAGTTCCATATTATGACAACTGTCCTTACAACAGTCACACAGGCAAGTAGGAGCTCTGTGTGCATTCTGCTAGTTCCAATTTTGGTCAGTATAGTAAGTAACAAGCAGTAAATGTGTGAAGAATTGACATTTCGAAGCTCTGCTTTTTTCTTCTTGTTTTCTTAAAGCTACATTTCATGCTGTATAAAGAAACAGTGTTGCAGTTTCTATTAAACTAGAACCATTTTAGGATATCCTGTACAAACAGCTGTTTTTTATTGTGATTTTTCTGTGATTAAGCAACAAAAAGTACAAAATTAGTGTTTCTGTACTAGCAACTTTCTCTCTGCCATTTCTACATTTCCGTAATATATTTAGGTCAGCTAGTTTCAAAATGTCTAGGTATATGCTCTGACATGCCTTAAGAATTGGCTGCAGGTTTCAAACTAAAATATCTGCTTTTAGCACTCACTGTGTTAATACATACAGATTTTTTGGAAAGTATTACTTGCTTTTCAAAAGCCRAAATTATACCAAAGTATTTTTTTTCTGTTAATGCTCCCTCTTTAAATATTACTTTTTCTAATATAGTTTTTTAAATCTTGTCACCTGGTCACAAACACAGAAATTAAATTTTAGTTAATAATGTAAATCACTTATCCACCTAAAAATATTATCGTCTTGAGTAAATCAAAATACAGGCCTCTTCCATCCGTATAAAGGCAGTAAACATTTTAAGCAGTCCTTGGTTTTGAAAGTAAAAACGACATCATTTTCTTTGAAGTTTTCAGACTGTATTCATTTGTTCAGAAGCATTTACTACCAATGAACTCCTAAAGGTAGCCATAACACAGATGAAGCTGACAAACATTCAGTAGACATTTCACTTCAAGAATCTGCATATGCTACTAATTTCAAGCAGATGTTTGGCTTAGACTTAACTAGCTGAATTCCGACCGTATATTGGCTTCCAAGGAATATATGTAAAAAGAATGTTAAACTGATGCTCCAGTAGCAAAAATGTACAGCTTAGAGTGACCAAATTGAACAGAAGGTACATTTTACAGCTCTCCCTATGAATTCAAAGGCATCCAGTACACACTTCGTTTTCATGTGGCAATGAAAGAGAGAGTGATCTTCCAGCTGTCCCTATAAGATTGTCCAAAAGGGAAATAACACATTATTCCTTGGAAGTTAAATGGATAAAAGTAAGTAGATTTAAAAATAAGCTTTAACTTCCACTTTTTTCATTACCAGGTAGACACAGGAAGTGTCTCATCAGTATAATTATAAAAATCTTACCATGTCAGGGGAAAGCAGCATTTCTGAGGGGATAATTTAGGGTAAATCTGTGTACCATCATGAAYTGATTTTTTTAGTATTGAAGCAAAAATAAAATAAAAAAAAATCAGTTTCTCTTTTAAGGTACTTGTTGAGTAATATTGTAAAAGACAGATGGTGTCTCACAAGGTTTAGATGATGAAGAAAAATAATATTTTTACATCTTATTTTTAGTAATAGTAATCTCAATTTTATTTCTACGTTTGTAACATTTTTAAATTATTTCAATTCTTGGGGTCAGGAATCTTCTGTAGAAGCTAGCTGTAGCTAGTTTTGATATCATCAAGTAAGATATATATATATATAACATATACAATCTTTTGATCATAGAAGCACTTCTTGATATACTTGGACTGTGGAAATTCTTTTGAAGGGCTTTCCTAGAAGCTGTCATCCCAATTTCTGCAAAAAAAAAAAAATGTACAGTACCTTTTTCAAAAGCCTACAGATGTGTGGCACAGGCTGCTGAATAAAGTGTCTAGATAGCAACCTTCAAACTAAAGTCTGTATTATTTTTCACTCCTTTCTTTTTTGCTTTTGGAAGACCATGCAGTTAGGCTTTATCTACCCTCTTTTTGATTGACTGCACTTGAAATTTAAGAAGTTTTACTTAATTAGCACAAGATAGCATTGGGAGATTTTTTTTAGCTGGTCAGGCATCACCCTCAGGTGAATTGTGAGAAAGTGTCCTGTGGCACAGGGAGAGGAGGATTAGAAGACTAGATTGGAGCCACAAAGGTGTTTCCTAGTGGGAATTAGAATATGCTATAGGAGGAAGGACATGTAGACGCTAGGCACCTGGTTTTGCTTAGCAACGTTGTCTCACTGTTCTTCATGGTCTAGGAAAGAGAGGCAACCACTGTTAGTATASCCCTTTACTGGGAACTCAGTAACCTACCCAGTGTTTTGGCTTTATTTATTACACTTTTTTTTTTTGTAAATTTATAAGGTAGACAAAATAAAAAATATTGACATTTGCTAGAGCAGAAATGGAGAAGCTTTTCTTTTTTAAATGAACTATGTGCTTCATACTGTTGCTTTGTATTTCTTCCGTGACAACCCAAATCAGATCACGTATCATTCCTTTCCATAGTAAAATGAGTATCTTGGCGTTACAGACTAACAGCATAAATTGATAGATGTGATGTATTTCAGAGTGATGATGATTATCCWTGGATTGCTAAAAATTAAATAGCCTCCATTTTAATGAGAAAGTGTTCTCCTATCATAGAAAACTGTTGCAGGTTTATAAAAATCAGAATTTTCTAAAGACCATTTTCAGGAAAATTTCTTGAAGACCATTTCTCCTTTTGCCCTCAGTATTTAGCTTCAGATTTGTAACCTGGATTTGTTTATAAAAGAAATAGAAGATGGATAATAACAGCAGGGTGATGTCAGTGGTTTCATGGGCTTTTTTTCTGATTTTTTCACAACTCTTTTGCTTTTATTTTTTCAATAGAAATATAGAAATCAGTCATCAGCCTCAGTGCCAATTCTAAGAAAAGTTTTGTTTTCTTTTCTTTTTCCCTAAGTTTATAGCTTCTCTGTCCTGTGGACATTGGATTTTGTTGTTTAAATTTTTGTTGTGTTGTGTAAATAAAGTGTCACCCAGTTGCTTTATCACACAAGCAGAATGGAAGGTAGTTGGCATCGCCATTAACTTTAGCCAGTCATGCAATTGCTTGTTGTTGTATTACTGGTAGTTGTGCTAGAGGTTACAGGTAGCTAGAAAGTGAAGGCCAAACTTTGCTATTAACAGTATTTGCGTGCTTYGTGAACAAAGGTAATTGGTACATCACTGTTCTTTAACCAGTAAAACTTAGTTGTAATACGTGGAGAATTTAACATCTTTTCATTTTTTATTTTGAAAGATGTGTGAGGTTTTGGGGGGGTTGTGGGGGGAAGGGAAGAATTGTGATGAGAAAATTTGTACATCAAGTTAGAAAGAAAACTTTTCCTCTAGAAAATGAAATTATGAATCAACATTTGGGTTCTTATAACGAGCAATGAACTTTAACTTGTCAGACTATCCACTGTCAAGAGAAGCAGATCCTTTAGCCTTGGCTGTAATGGCAGTGTTCAGTGGGGAGAGAGGAGCATCTTACTACACCAGGAGTTTGTGCTGACTAGTAATTTGACTAATGTATATAGTTAGAAAGATTTTGTTTCTTTTGTAGGTGATTTATTATTGGTCTCATTAGCACTGGTGAACTACACAGGCCACATTACTTGTCTGTATCCTAATCAATGTCAACATACAGAGGATGTTCAGGAAAAAAACATTATTCAGAGCTAACTTTCTTTTGTGCTTTTCCTTTAAGTTTGTTACCAAACCTTGTATTTTATCTTGGAGTACTTTTTTTAACCTGAAAGAACTAAATCAGTGTGTGAGCACCCCTTTATAACTCTAAGCACTGAACTTTGGCTGCCCAGGGAAAATCTCTCACAGCCCCAGCTTCAAAGTTACGGAAATTACACAAGCTTACAGTGCCAGAGGGGCTATTGCTGTAAACGTGCATGTAGGTCTGTAGAAAGTTAGTTAGAAATATATATTTTTCCACAATTTTTGGTATTATTCAGTATCCGGTGGCAAATTCTGCATCTTTCCCATGTTTAGCTGTTGCATGAAGGCAAATGGAAGCTGGAAATATAGATGAGGAATTTTTTTTTTTTTTTAATACTCATACCGTAACTGTTTGCTCCTGAGTGTCATTAGAAACTTAACATAAAGCTACAGATCTTTGCTCTAATCGAGAATGATCATTCTTATTGTCTTACCTAACTTTTCCCTGCATTACCCACTTTCTTCCAACTGTTTCCTTTTTTCGTTTTTAACTCATCGGTAAAATTTTTCTGTATCTTGAAGCAGCAGATGAAAAGCGTAGGATGAATGGCGTTATCATAATAAATTGTTTGTTTCTTAGTTATTTATTGTTGATGTGGTGGAAGTGCTTCAAAATAGGATCTGCACTTCACTGGATGCACCTTAGCAGCTCCACAGAAAATACAGCTAGAAGCAGCAGGAGTCACTTTGGTACCAGAATTGCTCTGTTGGAGGCAGTGAACAGTACTGGGTTGGGGGGAGAAATAGACTTGCACAGGAGTTCTGCATTTTTCCTTATTTCTGCCTGTACAACTAAACAAGGTGGTGGGTGGGGAGGTAACRCCAGTGCCAGGAACACAAGATTTTATGGTCGTGCTGCTTAGGATTTACTCCTTCCTTTCCGCAGCCTGTAGAGCACACAATTTCTCTATAATCTTTGCGGTTAAGGGGTCTCAAATACTACAAGAACTGAGTTGCAGCCTACAGAGTAGAACTTTTGCAATCTGATATGGAAGGTACATATGTGATATATAGGTTGATAGACTAAGTSAAAATGATAGTCTCATCAATACAGCTTTTGGGAGTCATTCCTGGAGTAATTTCTCCCCTCAACTGTAGCTGGGCATTTTCTTGATAARAGATAGTTGGAGCAGTCCTGAAGAACCAGGAAGCAAGCTAGCAATTATGCAAAGTGGTTGATCAGGGTTCAGTGATCAAAGCTGCTTCCTTTTATTTAGCAGTGTAGACATCGTTTGTGATAATTTACTGGTGTTTCCCTACATCTTATTTGTTCCTATTTGGTTTGACATCTATGTTTTATATATCTTGTTTGTTTATAAAATACATATTTAAACAGAGAGGAAAATAAACAGCATAAAAGCAAAATATGCAAAAATATGCAACTGTTCTAAGTTAACACTGGCAGTTGTGCTTCTTAGAGTTTCTTTCATTATTCCATTTTAGGGGCCTATTACAAAATCACAGCAGGCCTACACAGGTGGATGATGTTTGACCTATGTGTCTCACATCCTATTCACATCTTACTTAAGTTAAATGTTTGCATTAATCTTGCTGGGAAATGTGCTTTTATCATATATCCTAAAAGGCAATAACAAGAAGCTGTCACTGACTAGGATGTTAATTGGCCTATTTTTATTACCTTGTTGCAGAACAAAGTATGTTTTAAAAATGCATTCGCTTGAAATTCCTATATTAAACCTTTTGCTTTCTTTTACCCCTTAGGGTATCTCCACTTCAAAAATCTGAAGTTGTAGAAATGGTTAAAAAACAGGTTAAGGTAGTAACTCTAGCAATTGGTGATGGAGCAAATGACGTTAGTATGATACAAACAGCACATGTTGGTGTTGGTATTAGTGGAAATGAAGGTCTTCAGGCTGCTAATTCTTCAGATTACTCAATTGCTCAGGTAAGTTACTACACTGTAAATTATTACAGTAAAGTAATTTAAAATCATATTGATATCAATGCAGGCATATTCTAAGTATGTGCTTTTTCATTTTTTGCAGTTCAAGTATTTGAAGAACTTGTTGTTGGTTCATGGTGCCTGGAACTATAACAGAGTAGCTAAATGCATCTTATACTGTTTCTACAAGAATATAGTCCTTTATATTATTGAGGTAATCTTACTTTTTCAAAGTTTTAAGCATTATTTTGAGCTTTTGATTAATATCTATAATCTTTACTAAGCATTAAACTGTCAGTGACCACTTACTGGACTGAATCTTGCTTTATAATAAACTAATTAATGTTATAGTCTGATTTTTGTTATTTTGTTCTCACGCAGATACCTACTGAATATTGTATTGCACTGAATATTTGTATTGCATCATACTGCTAGCTTATTAAAAATATTTATCTGTAACATCCTATAGTACCTAAGGAATGCAGTTATAAGTAGCCTTAAATTTGCCAAGATGTGTATATTCCTAAGCTTTCTGTTGAACTGGGGTCTGCAGCTGTCCTGTTTACAAACTTTTAAATACTGTTTTCAGACCACTGCTGAACTGCATGTTTAGGCTGTTGCTGTTCAGAACAGTACTTAGTGTTTTTTATATACATGCTTAATTACACTGTTGCACTACACCTTTTACTTTTTGATGTGGAATCCATGCCTGTTCTAGACTAATTTGTGAACAGAGGTATTTTTCTAGAAGTAGCTTACCTAGTTTTCTCATCTGGGATTTTAATGAGACTGGAGTCTTGTGAAAAATACAGTAGTGTGAGAGGATTGTGTTGTAATAAATGTATGCTTACTAGCAGGTATAGTTAAGACAGTGTATATATATAACTGTAATATTTATGACATTTGTGACCACTTTGCATCCATACCATTTTTATTATACTTTTAAATACATTTTAAGTGTTTCTTTCCCCCCTTTATTTACCGTTTCTCTTTCTTTCTTCTTCCTCTAACCAAATATATGTCCAGCAATTATGTTTATATTTGATTTGAACTTTAAATTTACAATGTAATTTGTAATATTTTAAAACACTTTAAACATCTTTTTATGTAGAAGTGTTATAGCCAAAAGGTAAGTATTTTTCTTAACACCTTTTTACAGTTTCTAAATTTTGTGTGCTCTCTCTCTTTATTCTTGTGTTATTAATGTGAATAGATTTCAATGTAAGTATCAACAACTTTGTAGTCTATTTAGAATAACATATAAAGTAGGAAGCAATGCAAAAAGACACTCCATTAGAGATCCCTAGTTGCATTAAAAGTGATGGCAGCTTTTTTAAGCCCCGCATTTCCAAAACAGAACATTTGAATTCCAGAAGTACTGATTAGCTGTAGCTCTTCATCGGTATTTTTAAGTACTTCAGCCTTTTAGTAAAATAATATTAAATACTGTTAAATGAATAACTAAATAAATATTTAAAACAGTATTAACGCATGTTTTGTATTTATAGAAAGCAAAATTAGGCTTTAGGATGTACTACCTTATTTTTCTTCATTTTCTGTCATTGTTACCTGCACACTCTTTGTGAATTTAAAACTTAAATCAGGTATAAATATCCTCCCATTTGTTTTCTCTTGTGCAAAAAAGTTAAATGCAAGATACAGAGACCGTAATCTAAAAAATACAAAAGACTAGAGGAGATAGAGAAGCAGATAGAAGGGCAAAGAAATTATTTTTATGTGGATTATTACATTTCATATATTGTGCCTACAAGCATTTTATTATATATATACCTTCTCTGGAAGACAAGATGACTTTTACTTGAATTCTCATATAGCCAACATTTGTCAGCTCAAAAATCTTTTGCGGATGTTAATAGCTCATGTCAATACTGTGAATGAATGGGCAGATACTCGTCATTGAATGTCTCTAGAAAGGACAACTGCCAGTCTTGAATGTCTCTTTTCAAGTTTTTTGTACTGATGAGGCGTGGGAGCAGGGAGCTCAATGAGTATTTGTAAGCTGCTGCTTACTATGCACAAGTGCCACCTCAGGAGAAGGCCTGTGTGGCCRTGCCTCCTCGGACTCGGTATTCGGGAAATAATGCTATGAAAAGCATGTCTGGAAGATGCTTTACAATCAATTTCCTTTTATGTGCTGAAGACAACTAATACTATCTACGTTTATTTAATATACACATTTTTGTAAATGTCTATTTAGTACTAACTGAACATGTGATATGATAGATGCCACTTAATCTAAAGCAYAGCTTTTTTCCTAGGCACTTGTGCATTGATAGGAAATAAGTTACATTGGTTTCTTGAAGCAGAACACACTAAAGGTCTATAGCAACACTTTCTGTATGTTTAAACTCCCATTCATAAGAAACTTTTTCTACTTTGAGTCTTGATTCGATAGATATTTAAACGTGGACCTCATTTATTGTTTGGGACTAGTCTCCTGTGGTTATATATTAAAATATCAATCTAAATTGCAAGTTCAAACTCTGAATTTCTAGTAATCTTTTAATGTGCGTTGTTAAGCCTGTACAGAGCCTCAGATTCACATGGGATAAGCTTATGCAGAGCCTCAGACCCAGTTTGAGGGCAGAGTCATTAGCTTTTAATGATCGTTAGGATGTTAAGATAGACTGAGAACTCCTTTGTGAATTGGTTTGATTTTTTTTCATTGCCATTAGTGCATATACACTTTGGTAAGCTTCTCACTTTGAAGTTAGTTAGCAAATCTCCCTTCAACATCAGAGGAACAAATTTTCCTACTATTTTTACTTTGTCATCTGCTAGCTAGYAATGAATAACTGTTTCATGTTAAATAAAGACAATTTACAATTAAAAAGAAAAGAATTTGTAAAGATCTAGTTAGGTCATTTTGGTGAGAAAATTCAAAACAAAGACTAGATAAAAGGCCAGGATGTAAACAAAAGAAACCAATTCATGGAGTTCATGTTTAAAGTCCAGTCAGCAATTCCTAAACATGGTTATATGTCATCATTTAAATGATCTTGTGTAAACAACTAAATTGTACTAAATACTTTACTATCTGTACCTACCTCTATTTGTTTCCTTGAACTTCGGATGGTGGCTGTTTACAGACAGTGGCATAACTTTTTACTATTTTGCAAATTATTTGTACATTTAGTTCTCCAATGCTGATTATTTTTCCTTCTATGCAATCCTATATCTGTCCCTCTGTCTGATGTCTTTTCTTATCTCCCAAGTCTAACATAGCTAAAATTGCATTTACTATCTTTTTCCCCTCAAGCATTTTGCATTCTTCTACTAAGTTAGACACCCTTCCTGTTGCTCATGTCCATGAGTGAAGTTTACCATTTTGTTCATGATTCTCTAGCCTGGCACATCAGATGAATCCCTGCAATCATATTCGGACCCTAACATGCATAAATCTAAACCTAAGCAGACTTCCTAGTATACTCTGATTCTGAGCCACAGAGTTTAGGAGCTGTTGTTCTGTCACTTATACTAAGATGGGGGAGAGGGACACTTAAATTATAAGAGGTCTGTGCGCTRTATCATCAGTATGCTTAATGTATGGAAGCTGCATTAGTTCAGTTTAAAACATGGACAGCAGAAGTGATAGTGGTCATGCCCACTTTTTCATTATATGGTTTGAAAAATAAGAGATGTAAGGATCCGTATTTGCAGCCCATCTTATTTTGTGCTGGCTATGAACCTAAATCTTTAATTTCATTGGGAAATTCTGTAGCTGTTGAACGATGAAATAGTCTGCATCTTCACTTCTCTGACCAAGATTTGTGCCAGTTCTTTATTACTTTCCAACTGAAGTACCTGTAACTTGCATACTTTGCTTGGAAGAGAGTAAAATCTGTGATTTCAGCAAGTTAATATTGTTCCTTAAAGGATTGCTTTACAATTTTATAGTAAAATTATAATTTTCAGACTTTCAACAGCTTGCAAAATTGTAAGTTAAATTCTGGACAAAATAAAAACTGAAAGTGATGAGAGGTTTAAGGAATAGCATTGCTGAAAGGCTTGGTAGCAACTTCATACCTGACATTCTATGTAAATCAAAATTTGATCATAAATACTTGCATTTCTTTAAAACAGTCACTTCAAAACATTTTCAGGTGTTATTTAACATTACTTATCTTCAGTAGCAGAGAATATGTGGAATAGATTCAATGCATGTATTTGATCCTTTCTTTTTGAGTGTCATATAGTTTTGACTACTAGTTAAATCACAACAGAAAGTTAATATGCTTTCCATATACTCCTTGGTGCTGACTGGGGTCAAATATGTGTCTGTTGGATATTTGTTCTACACTCTTCCAAAACAATTGTACTTTTGTTAAACTTTCTGAAATCGCCAGCACTGAGATGCCCAAACTTTCACGCCCTGCGTATATGCACATATGCCACATATTTTCTAGTAGCATGTCTTTTTTCACACACACATACCCCTTCCAAATTAAAGTCTGAAAGTTACCCCAGTATTTGATGCAAAAAATAAATTTGAAAGAATGGGTAACTCGCATAATATCTGACCTTCACTCTTCTCTCAGGGGGTAATGTTCATTACCATCGCACCTAGCATGTGCTTGAACCGTAAACAAAAGGAGAGGAAGGAAGCTGCTATATCTTCTTATCATAGACTGCCTCATGGCTTTTTTTAGTCTCACAACATTATCTTATGCCTTTTGAGATGTTAGCCCTTATTCACTCACTGTAACTGTCCTTCCATGTCATGATACAGCCCAGTAGCATACCAGCCATCTGCCTAGTTTTGGAGTAGAATAATATAGTAACTGCATAATCCAAAGGTTGAAAAGAGGGAAGGTAGTAGTGATGAGGTTCCTTTAAATTAGATTAGATTCACATGTTTAGTTTAGTTGTAAAGCATCCAAAACATTGTACTGATGTTGACTGCATAACCAATTGTTTAGTAGTGAAGAAAAGCAGAGTGAGATTTAGCTGTATAATCATTTGAGCACATGTGAACGTGTGAGCACATTCTCACGCATACACATTCACATACACACACACACACACACACACACACACACACACACACACACACACACACTTACAGTATTTATACAGTTGCATATACAGGTTTTCAGAAGCTGTGTAACAGTGAGTATGAGGGATGATGGTGAATAGCCTCCGTTTTTGACAGGCAAAGTAGAGTATAACTGTATTCGTTGGTGGAATTTCCTAGTAGATCTAAGGAAGTGAAGCCAACTCTTCTTTAAGATGCTAAGAATAAAACTACAGCTCAGGTTGCATTCCAGTTGTGTGTTAGTTTAGCTTTATCTTCCTGAATACAGACACTTTCTTTACCTGGGAGCTAGAATGTTTTTCAAAGTAAAATTGCACAAGTAGTTCTTTAATATCTATTCACTTACTTTTATACTTATTTTTATGATTTTAAAATAATTTCTTATTTRCAATTTGAGCAATTGCTGGTGATAACTACCTCCTTCATCATACTTACCTGACATTTTCCTTTCTTTGGAGGCTTTAGCAACTCTATTGCCATCAGCAGACTCTAGAAACTCACAAGGGGGGAATGTTTTGTGGAATTCATTTGAGTCTGCTGAGAAATATTTGAAAAATATCTTTTTTCTCTTTCCCTGATTGAGGAAAGGGTCCAGTTGGAAATTAAAGTTATGTGGTCATACAACTAAGAACTATTTCCTAATGCATAAAACAGACTGCATTGGTTATGWCTATGTAGCGTACTGTATTGGTCATTTCTTAATGTTTGAACACTTGATGGTTTTCACTTCAAGTAACATTCTTCTGATACAATTTGTACAACATAAGCATTTATACTCCATCGCAACATAGAATTACTTAAAGTATTCCACAATATTCATAYGGTAAATCATGTCAACTTGGAAAAATAACTACTGAGAAACTGCTGCTTGTAAATGTCTTCCAAATTCATAGTAGTTAAAACGTAGCTCTGATTTCAAAAATCCAAAATCAAAACACATACCAGAAGATTTAATAAAAATCTGATTAATCAACTGCCATAAACTCTCCCATAAAATGAGTCTGTTCTGTGAATAAACTGAAGCATTAGAAAACAGAAGAGTATAGCTGTTAGTGTTGTTTTAGCAAAACCAAAGAAATTTCATATTACGAAGACAGAAACTTTAATGAATTCTGTAATGTCTCTGTGTTGCAACCTCTACCATTCATAATTTTGTATGCAGTCTTGCTGCAATAGTTGGCCATCAAAAAAGTCTATTTACTTTCAATTTCATTAAAGTTTTAGCTGGATTTTAGCTCTAATTTCATTTTTTTTCTATCTCAAAGTATTCATGAATGTCTCTTTCMCATGTTAAATGTTACGAGCTTGTTCATGTGATCTGGTCATCTGCAGKCCAGCTTGAGTAGGTATTGGTAAATGGGTGATTTATAGCAATTCATGCCATAGTAAAGTTAAATGAAACATGAACTGTAGCAAGCAAAGTCTCTGCAAAGCTGCAACTAAAAATTCTCTTGACTACTGTGTCAGGATTACCTTTTTTTTTTTTTTTTTTTTTTTTTTTTTGGTGTAATCCTATTGCTGATCCATTATCTAAACTGAATTAGAGCTTTTAAGTTGGAAGTGCATATTTGGCTTTACTGTTAGTGACATATGTTGCCAAAAGGTTATTTATCTAATGATTTCTGGAAAATGAGTGTTAAATAGAGTAGAATGTTGTTTGGATGCTCATAACTTCTGTCACCTTATAACTTACATTTGTAGTATGCAGTGTAGTTGCAATGTAGCTTGTTAAGAAAGATTGATCAGATATGCATCTTACCCACTTTCTCTTTGATGTAATGCAAGCATAAAATGWCTTATATAAGAAAGTACTATCATGCTGAATAACGTGCTGAAAAACATAAGAAAATGTGGATGAATCATGCCTTTCAAATTAAAATCAGTTTTAGCAAAAGTGGTAATATTTATGCAAAAAAAGGCTCCCAACTACTCCTCTAGACTACTCTATAATTGAATAAGCGCTTATTAACTGCATAGTTGTAATTGACTTAGTACTCTGGTAAGTCTTCATTATCTCATGAGTTTCAGGTAGGAAAAAGGACCTATAAAGTGTTCAGTTCAAAATTACAGCTTACTGTATGAATTCCATAAGTTAGGGAGGATGCTACTGATAAGAAGATGACTACTTTTAATCTATAGTATTTTCCTGGAACTTCTGTATTTCTCAGAATTCATATTTTGTGAAGACTGAAATACAGTACAAATGTAGTGAGCTAAATCACTCTTAAATAATTGAACAAGAAATTCCTTCTGAAAATGGCTACCTCTTTGAAATGTTTTCATATTTGGACAGAATTGCTCACACTTTTGATCAGGTCTGCATCATGTCTTCTGAAAGCAGGTTCTTTACAGATTTTTTATATATATAATTTTCAACCAGAATATCCTCAACTGCATTGTAAATGTGTTCTAGGAATATCTCTCTTTGTGATGTAGAGGAAAAATATATTTACTGTACCTTGCAAGACATTTGATTAGTGTGGTTCTTCTCTTTTTCAGATCTGGTTTGCTTTTGTCAATGGCTTTTCAGGACAAATTCTTTTTGAAAGATGGTGTATAGGTCTTTACAATGTGGTAAGATCCTTTTTTTATTTTCAGTTTCTGTCTCAACTATATTCATGAAAGTTTTTTAAGTAAGCAAGCTTTTACATAAGTTCTCACATTTCTAGTTTTGCAATATGTTTTTTTTAATACATTATATTAGATGTTTACAGCAATGCCTCCACTAACTCTTGGAATATTTGAGAGATCCTGCCGAAAAGAAAACATGCTGAAATATCCTGAATTATACAAGACTTCCCAAAATGCACTGGACTTCAATACTAAGGTAGATGAAAATCAAATATAATTAAAGCAAAAATTAATAGTAATTCAATAGACACCCATTTGATTTCCGTGCTGCATATTCCCATAGTTAAAAATGGTGGGGATTTTTGTTACTACTGTTTCCAGTAGTWGTCCAGTTGTCCATGGATGGCAAAAATCTTATTTACCATTTTTAGCAAATATGAAAAAGGATGACGAGCATTTTTCTTTAAAGCCTGATTTTTTCACTGCTGCTAATAAAGCTGTCTTCTGCAGGCAGAAGTGGTTAGTGCTCTCTGTCATCGGGTTGTATATATTTGTACTGTTATATGGAAATAGATTACTGAARTATATAGAGAAGTATTGCAGGGGACAATAAGAACTGTTACTAGATTTATACAGAGAAGCACTTTGCACTATTCTTTGTCAATTTTGAGTTGCAATTTTGTGGTCTCATTTTGAGTTTTAGCAAAAAACACTTTGATACATACTTTAAATGTGAGTGGATGGATCAAAATAAATCTGAGGCTACTTTGCATGGGAAATTGGCAATATCCATCTTGCAGAAACTAATTTAAAGAAGTAGTAAAAGAAAGTAGGGCTTATTAATGCATAAAATACACATAATTGCTACAAATTTGTCCATAAATACTCTCCATTAAAAAAATAAATGAAACTTTCCAGAATTTGCGATTTCATGAATGCAGGTGACATTTGTAAGACAGTTCTAACTGGATTTTTCTAAACATTGTTGGGATATTTCGAGTAATTTCATTGTGTGTTGAACTAGGAAGTACATTCGATTTGTCATTGAATTAACAATGCCTACATGTGATGTTTGATAACAGATATTGATGTGCAATTTTTCTTATGGAGCTAGAATATTGTTTATAGAATTATTGGTCTAGACCATCTTTGTTCATTGAAGCTTATGAGACTTTTTTTCTCCTTCACCCTTCCCTCACTGTCCCACARTCAGATTCTTGTGTCACGATGAATGCTTTACAAATATAAGACTTTTCATGGTCTATTAATACAGACCTCTCTATGTTAACAATAGTTTTAATAAAGTAACATATGTGAAGAGCGTTGCAGTAGCTGAATTATGTTTAAAATGGTGACTCTTGAAATTTTCGGTATTACACAGATGTCTTGTTGACTTCAGTGGAAATTCTGTGGCTATTCCCACATAACCCTTGAAATGGTTAACTGTCTACAAAATTCCCAGCTATAGAAATTGAATGGTTGGTGTTAAAGATTTGGAAACATTACTGCCCTGAATGTTGATGCAGATGTTTGTTATGGTAAAAAGGATCAAAGGTTATGGGGTCATGACAGAGGTTAAAGGATTAGCATSTGACAATAAGTATTGGTCAGGAAAATGGAAAAGTAGAACTAATTTTTCTTGCACCCACCTGTGCTTTCTGTCAAATAAAAACTTGCAGTAATGACACAGCAAGGAGGAGAGACAAAGGTTAATGAGTAGCACAAGTTCAAATGTGCAAAGTATTGGAGTGTAAATTGGATCATACAGCCTAGTGTAGCTGTATGATCTAACAAAAGGCCTTGAGACATTGTGGAAAATGTTGTGAGGCAGGCAACTTAATTCCTATTGTTTGAACACCTTGAAACTCATAATACTTGTCAGTTAGTTACAATAAAGGCTGTGTTTGTAAAAAAGCATTGCTAATGAGAAAACATGATTGCTATCCCAAAGGACACGAGTTACGTATTTTTGATTAAGTCTTTTTATATCTTTATACCATATACTATGTTAAGCATTAATAGGAGGTTTATGTTTACACTTAATACTGTTCTTTTCAGATGGCGTTTCTTTGAAAGTGGATATAAACTTGAAAGTGAAATTAGAATTATTTAGCAAATACATAAAACATGATGAAGTTATACACTTTAAGAATGGAGSATATAATAAGAAAACCAAGGAAGATATATTTATTTGTGCTTTTTATTTCTATGTAGAAATATATAGATATTATATTTTAAGTTCTAATTTGATTGTTCTACCATCAAAATTTTCCTTCATTACATGAAAAGTAAAATTTAAAGCTAGAGTCCTTTGTAGTTCTCTACATGACAGTTATTATATATACTATCTCTATATATGTTATCTCTATATAACAGTTATTTCAGTTCTCCGGTTTAGTTCAATTTTTATGATCATATTACCATACACAGATATTTTAATTTCCCTTATCATCTGAAATTAAAAGAGAGAGATAATACACACAGTTTTCAAAACAAAAAAAATAAACAAATGACCCATGAAGAGCTAAGAGGCAGAAAGTGCCTGTCAGTTATATTACTTCACAGTGGTGGCCTGACAGAAACRCGTTTTGTGCATCTAACACACAGATAAAAAGAAAGGTCAGGGTTCACAGAGCTAGTTTATTGCAAATGGTTCTCATGGATTTTTGTTTTCCCTTAGGTTTTCTGGGTTCATTGTTTAAATGGCCTCTTCCACTCRTTCATTCTCTTCTGGTTTCCACTAAAATCCCTCCAGCATGGTAAGTGTATAAAATATATATAAATATATATGTATGTGTGTGTGTATGTATATATATATATTTCACAAATAAATCTTGAAAGGTACTAAATACCTAAATACTGTTTCTTTAAAAACACTTGATAAATAGTAAGTTTTGTGGAATTAAAATTTAAGTTATTAGAGCTAGAGTAGAATATGCAATCTATTTAAGTGGTTTATTTAAATTATGTTTAAAAGGATAAGTAATATTATGTACATATRTATAAAATTTTATAAATGTACTTGAAGTAAATAGAAACCATATGGAAGGAAAAAAACCTGATGATTAGTTGCCCTACTTTTGTGTAATAATCTACGGTGTTAATACTTGTAAAAACTTAAGTCAATCACTAATGTCTCTTGCATTAAGTCACTTATGTTTTGGAGGCCTTTAMTGCCTGTGTATATACCTTCTCTCCTTTCGGGGAGGTATTAACCCGTTAGTAAACATCTATATCATTAGGCTTGTGACAGGTGAAACTGAGATATCTTGGACAGCTCAGTCCTGTCACTGTTCTTGTTTCTGTTGTATGTGCACCTGAGAGGCAGAAGGAAACTAGACGCTTGCGAGGCAAGCCGTAATAATCAGAGGAGACTGAAAGCAGTGTTTCTGATTAACGGGGATGTTTGTGTGTATTGAAGCTATTACAGGGGTGGGTTTTGTTAGCGATGTTTCGATTTCAGTTTGTAGTAAAATTTCTGAAAATAGAGAAACCATGTATGTACCCTAAGGGTTTTCTGTAAAAGTAATAGTCGTCTCAGTTTTTCTGATAATAGCCAGGCAGACTGCCTTGTACTGGGAGCACAGAAATATTCTGATCATCTCTCAACCTTTTGAAACGTTAAGAAGGTTCTGGTGGTCAAGACTAGATAGTGAGAAGGGAACAGCTGCTTATACCWAAAAAGCTCAAGAGAGAAACTGTTATTCTTGCAGAATATTTTRTACTTGGTGACTTTTGATGGGTGAATGAAGTGGGTAGCAGCCTTGCTTTCTATGAAAGTCATGTGAATGCAAGTTCAGTGGCTGCTATGTACACTGGAGAGGGCTGTAGACAGCCCAGGAGAAAGCTCCCAAAATGWCAATTCATACTCTAAAACCATAGACTCAAATCCAATGTAAAATCTCATTTCAAAGCTGTAGTCAGTTTCAGTWAGAGTGGGTATTTTCCAATGCAAAAATAACTTTGGTGTATATGGTGCAGACATGTTTAATGAGTAGACACAGTGATGCAGAATAGAGTGCGTGTGTGAATGGAAAAGCACAACGATTTGCATAAGACTGCAGAGTTGCTGTCTGAATGCTGTAGCAGCCCTCTTCAGCTCAAAGCCTGTGGGCCAGAACTGACCTGCTGGCAATCCACAAGTGCCCCTCTGTAAGTCTGCAAAAATTGCTGTCTGTCTTCCTCGTCCGCTCCTAGAGAAAGGGAGAGCAGAAATGGGACCTGGGGGTTGTGGGCTTTGTGTACAGTATAATGAGTACATGCAGTGGGTACAGCTGGTGCACAAAGTTCTGCCTGCAGGGCAAATGAGCACAGAATGGAAGCGGTTGTTTATCCCTTGGTGATGACTCTCTACTTAAAGAGAAAAGGGAAATAATGCTGTTAGGGTCCTATAGGGAGGGTTTTGAGAATCTGAGAGAAAGAGTTTAAATAAGAAACTATATTATTCCTTTTCTCCCTAGCTTTTCCTTTTCTCCTCCTTATCTTGTACCTGGACCTCTTCACTCCGTATTAGATCTTTCATACTGAGCAAAGAGTCTCCTTCACTTTCCTGCAGCCTAGTGTKACTGTTTTCCTAGCTAGCTTAATTTATTGTGTATATATGAAAAGAAAAAGATCTTGTCAGTCTTTGGGGAAGTAGGATCTTGTCTGSGTTGTAGCATGTGGTACTTTGGACCAAATAATCCTGTGCATCTTGTCCCTTTCCTTCAAGCTAGCTTTTCAGGAAAACAGCCACAAAAAGCACTAGTACAGAAAAGTGGTTCTGTTTAGATGGAGCTGAAAGTATGCAGAATTACCTTCTGCAGTTTCCTGTATCCGATTCCCCTGGCTGGATCGGAAATGCTTTCTGATCGTGGTGTTGGGTAACTTTCCAAGGTCCACCCAAGAGAGGAACTTGTGAGAAGAGGGCTCAACATCCACTTTCTCCTAGCAACAGAGAGGCACAAGGCCTTTGAGGAGGCTGAAGGAGGAATGAGAGAAGCTCAGCTTTCTGCATAAGACTGCTGGGTCTCCCACAGCACTCCAACTTATGAGAWTAGACTTAGCTGCCTGCCTATTACTATAGGTCCGTTTTGTTTTGATCCTGTTATAAAACTCTGTTTAAATAAATCCTGTTCTTACATATCTACAGATCTTTACTGCTTTGTATATATTGTTAGGCATCACTGTGCAAATTCAAGCTGATATTTATTAGAATGTTGAAAATAAAATCTTGAAGGTCGTGAAAATCACTCAGAGCTCACAGCCTTTTCTTTGAGAATTTTCTTTTGTTCACTCCTTAATCTCAGTTGTTCATGTCTGTCTTGTCTGTAAGTAGAAAATTTCAGACTGTATATGTTGTAGTTCAGTCTACCAAGACACAAACGATTGGAGAATAAGGATGAGTTTGTGAGAATTGTTTGTCAGAATTTTTCTCTAAGGGACCTGAATGTTGCATAGTACATAAACCTTGGCCCTTCGCCTCCATGCAGTGTTATCTGAATATGAATTCAGATGTCATCTGAATAAGAAGGATTGGAATCTTTAGAGAAGCTTCTTCTCTGTTGACATGATAGCAAATGACAGAAGCCAAGTGTATACGAACAAGTAACTCTACCGTTACCTATTTTATGACCCATGTTACTCGCTTTGTTTTGGGACTTACAGAGCTCTTGGGATTCTTAGTGGTCTGCTAGTCTATCCGAGGAGAAATGTTAACCAAGAGAAATGTCAAGAGTGCAACTAGTAATGGTGGAGCTAAGGAGGTAGCTATTGTGAGCTTCTCAGCTAGGAAAGGGGAAAGAGCTAGGTTAAGAAGGACTGTTTTCCAAGCATTTTTATTCTTTATGTGTGAGAAGTGGATGGTACAGTATGTAGCTACTCTTTTCTATTTCCTATATGTGCTGACTTAAAGTGTCTGCAAAACAAAACTGTTGTAGTGAGTGAATATACTGAAGTGATTATTGTTTGCAGACTACCTAATTTTCCATCTGAACTTTTACCTGCTGTGTCTCCCAGAATATCAATAAATAAATCTTCTTTCAGTGATAAACTAGCCTCACAGATGCTGAAAAGCTTTTGGAAAGGAGCACTCCCCATTCATGACTAAAAGGAGTTTCATTTCCAGCATATGTAAAGGGGATATAAAGGCTAACAAAACATTCAACACAAATACACATACATAGTTAGCAGCATTTAACACACCTTATGTTAACTGAGGATAGTGAAATATAAGTCGTTTTAACTCCAGGTTATCAGCATGTCACATTCCTCTGACCAGTCCAAACAGAGGTGGGTTTAAAA